>NW_028239553.1:0-50960 GCF_047967505.1 Dipteris shenzhenensis | reverse complement strand
GAACGACCCTCAGAAATAGCCAGTGTTGATTTATCCAGTACCCGTCGAATGGAGGACCGCGCATCATCATTACTTGGAATCGGAATATCTGTGAGATCTGGATCGCAATCTGTATCGACGACACAGATTGTAGGAATACCTGAAGTGATACGTTCTCTAATAGCAGTGGATTATTCGTGTTGATCAGTAATTATCGCAATATCGGGTAAATTTGACATATATTGAATTCCACCTAGATACTTCTTCAATCGAAGTAATTGTTTTTTCGGAATCGATGCCTCTTTTTTCGGGAGTCGATCGAACCCCCCCGTATCTTCTTCATTCTGCAAATATTGAAATCTCTGAAGACGTGTTTCTGTAGTGGACCAATTCGTTAACATGCCACCGAGCCACTTTTCATTCACGTAGTGACATCGAGATTTCGTCGCAGCCGATGCAATTAGATCAGCTACTTGGTATTTTGTACCTACTATTGAGAATTCTTTTCCCTCCGTCGCTGCATTGGATACCGAATCACAGGCTTCGGATAGGAGACGAGCAGTCTGAGTTAGATCGGGAATGTGAACACCTTTCCGTTCCGTAAATATATAAGGTGACATCTTGGGATTCCACTTTTGGGTTTGATGACCGAAATGGACCCCCGCCTCCATCATCCCTTCTGGATCGATATTCCAATTTTTCTGTTGCATTTTACCCCCCCAAAAAAGAACTACGAAAAGCCGCAGATTGATTTGATTTTTATGGAAGTTACGTAATTATTACGATTCACTGGTCGGGATTATTGAGTGAGACATACCCGAGATGCTACGTCGCAAAATGATTCTGAATCTCATTCACCAATATTGACTCCGGGGAGGGGTTGTCTCAATCCTTCGTGAATCATTAATCTATGGTGGGAACTCGGCTCCCTCCCGTAATAAGTATGAGGGGGAATATCCCTTGCCTCTCGACTGAAGATGTTAAAATCACTAATAGCTAAATAAAATTCCGTATTTCTCTCTACATCTAGTTGACGAATAACCTCCTGACTGCCGGTCCCAATGGGAACGAGATCACCAAGGATGACATTTTCTTTCAGTCCCTTCAACCAATCGATTCGACCCCGAATAGCGGCTCTAGCCAGTACCCGAGTAGTTTCTTGAAAACTCGCCTCTGATATAAAACTAGTAGTGTTAAGAGATGCTTTTGTCATTCCCAATACAACAGGTTCGTAGAAATTCGATTCTTTTAAGACGCGATTCATTCGTTACGCTTATGATGATTCAATAAGCTCTCCGGGTAAGAAAACATTAGTTATTCCATCTTCCAACGTTACTACTTTCGATGTCAGTTGTCAAATGATGATTTCTATATGCCTATCGGATATTTACACCCCCTGGGATCCATGAACCTTTTGAATTTGATCAATCGGAACCAGTTGACAATCTTCCATACCTATTCCGGCACTCGTGAAATGACTCCAAGGATTACCAACTAATCTTGTAATAGTTCTCCTCCATCTATCAGAAATATCTTCGATTCTTGCTAAGGTAAAAGCGGTGGAACGAGATTCCAACAACTGCTCAACCTTTGGAAAACCCTGAATAATATCCCCAGACCTCGATCTATCGTGTAGTAATGTTATTAATGTATCCCCCTTCCCAATGATATCTCCGTAATTCTTATGAATAGTCGCCCCCTCAGTTGCTAGGAGAGGCTTGGCTGTTCTGATTGGTGAGTATTCTCGGTGAATAGCTATGATTTGGCCGGATTGGAGGCAGATATCACCCCCGTAAATGCATGCGTTTTCACTGACCAGAAGTCCGAGATTAATAGGCAGAATTCTTGCTCCGGGGAAATATGATGGGGGGAAGATCAATCTGGGGAAGCATCCTCCCACCAATAAATCTGGGGAGTATTCAAATATCGATTCATTTTCATCTATTGAATACCAATACCTACGTCCCGATGCATCTGTTGACTCATCGACAAAGGGATCCTCGGCAAAAGAGACTTTGTTGCTTGATACGGAGTAGGAAAACAACAAAGAGTAGGGGCTATTTTGTGAATCACCTAAAAGGCCCAACTTTTTGTTTCCCCTTCCACCAGTAGTAGGATAAAATTCTCCAAAATCTGTCAATACTCCTTTTGGTCCTGCGGTACCTCTCCAAATAGATCCAGCATCAGAATCCGAGTGGGGATCTTTTGAATCTATGTTGTTACGAAAGACAGTCATACCCCCCGATCCAGAATTATCGGAATATGCACCCCCCCTTCCATATACCCCTCCGTCTGGGTCGGGGGGCAGGGGGTTACGAAAAAGATTGGATGGTGATAGGATTAAGAAGGATGCACCTTGTTGGGGTACTACATGAATAGTACCTCGATATCCGACAAATTCTTTATTTTTATTCTCATCGCGTGAATTCAAATTGATGGGGGATAGCTTCCCACCGAGCGCCAGTTGTGGAGGAGCTTCCCCAGCTCTTGTCTCAGGGGACAAAAACGGATTGGAAAGTCCCATTGGGTTAACCTGGAGGAAGGTGCTAAGACTGTCACTTATCTTAATATTGGTGAGAGACAGATACGACCCTTCCGGGGGAGGGGGGGATTCTTGCCAATCAGCCACTAAACAAGTTTGAACCAATTGGATATCTGTGTTGTCACTTATTTCTACTACTTCGCCGTCTCTGTAAAAGATATAGGTAAAGACTTGAATTCCCAAGTCTTTCTCTGTCTTTGGTATTTCAGGCATTCGTATTGGAGAATCACCAGGTACATTGTATTCTACAACTGTTCTTATTGAGACAGAGGGCTTCCTTCTTCTAGCCGATGCAACTGGTTGGGGATAAACCCAATTATCAGATTTGAATTCACCGAGAATCAGATGCCCTGGTGGAATCAAAGTATCAGCCTGTTTAGATATATTAGTTTTCTTTTTCGGATAATAGATATATCCGGGTAAGATTCTTATTTTGATACTATTGGGTATCTTTTCTATGCGAACCAACCCACCCATCTGACTAATAATATTAGAAGTTATTTGTGTGCCCTCCTCGACAACACTGTTGTTCTTCACCAAAATGGATGAGGAAGGCTCGCAAATAGTATACACTTCTTCAGGGATCAAGGAAGAGTTACCTCCTTTGGTGACTTTATACCGCGATCTAGAACTTGCTGTTTCACTGCCAGAAACCAATTCTCCTTCATCAATGGGTTCTACTTCTGCAGTACCATATCTTACAACTCCCGAAACGTTGGTTCGATACTTCGAGTCTTCGCAAATAGCAATAATTTCATTCCGATCCAAAATCACGTTATTGAGTATACGGAACTCGGAATTTGCGTAAGATAATTTCCTGTACCGACCCTCCTGTTCCGGTGATAGAGGAACCACCTCTGTTCCCCCACCTCGACCCATGGAAGGAGTTGAAACAAATCTCGACGAATTCAATTCACTTTTGATAGATTCAAAATCGACATTGATTCCGGACTCCCATATCCATTCCTGATAACATCCAGAGTTAATGACACTAATATTCTCCCAATTTACCTCCCGAAGCTCGCGTTTACTCTCGTTGGAATGGGATCTGGTATCAATTCTATCTTGATCTTCATAAAAGGAATTCCCATTGGAATCACTAGAGGTTCCTGAAAGGACCCGTACATGACCGCTATTGCGCACGACATGAATATTACTATGTATATCTTCGGGCGAGTGATACACGACCCCATTCCAATAGGTTTCCCCCTCTAAATTTGGATAGATCTTTCTCTTAATCCGTTCCTTGAGAGGAAACTCCTTGGCTCAGACTTCCGCAGTGATTCGTTTCGATTCAACATATTGATTATTTTGAATCACAAGTAGACTTTGTGCTGGAATCACAGGATTGTGTGTATCATTTTAACTTCTAATAGAGATAGGTAATTCATTTTGACACATCCAAGCGGGCTGTCCGTGTCGCGTACGTGTGGGATATAATGACTTCTCATCGGAATTGATGATTCCATTGAACGGGATTCATACATGTTCTGCGATATCACCCGTAAATACTCCACCAGTATGAGAAGTTCTTGATGTTAATTGGGTTCCTGGTTCTCCGATTGGTTAGCCCGCAATAATACCTACAGCTTCTCCCAATTCCACCAAGTCGTGGTGGGCGAGACCCCAGCCGTAACACAATTGACAAATCCAGAAAATGCTTTTACGTGTCGGGGGAGATCTTACATGTATCGGTTCAGTCGCTACTACTGAGTTACTGGCGGGTTCATTATCAATATCCTGATTACGCATAGCAATACGTCTCATATCTAGATATACATTGCCTGCTAACACACGTCCAACTAGTCTCTGTTGTGGTATCGTTCGTGTGGATCCCTCTTCCCCCCCAATAAGATTCACAGCAATGCCCCTGATAGTCCCACGATCTCTTTCACGCACAACAATATGTTGAACTACTTCGACAAGCCTACGTGTGAGATATCCAGCATCTGATGTTCGTACCGCAGTATCCACCACTCCTTTGCGAGCACCATAACGGGAAATGATATATTCTGTCAGAGATAAACCCTCGCGCAGATTGCTACGGATAGGTAGATCAATTACCTGTCCTCGTGGATCCGACATCAATCCTCTCATACCGAGCAATTGGTGGACTTGGGATATACTTCCTCAGGCTCCTGAAAAAGACATCATATGGACTGGATTCAGAGGATCAGTCATCCTGAAATTTGGATTCATCTCTCTCTTCGGACACTCACTTGTCGCATACCACGTCTCGATCAAGTGACGTAATTTCTCTACAGCATGTAGACCCCCGCAACGATGAGACTGCTCCGAGGCGGAACCCTGTTTCTCTGCATCTTCTACAAGCCATCCTTTAATAGGTACTGCGTAAGGATCATCGATGCCTGATGAAATAGATGCTTTTGTAGCTTGTTCGAAACCCAAACTCTTTATTTGATCCAGGATATTCGTCGTATGCGTAATCCCGAAATGAAGTGTCAACCTACTGATGAGTTGTCTCATCGCGGTTTTGTCCATCATCTTATTGTAGTAAAGCGACTCAGCTTGATCGACCGTTGTAGGAACCTCAACCTTTTTTATCTTATGACCATCATTGACCGGCAAATCCAAACTATTGATCATATCTGTCAGATGCGTCAAAAACTCCCTCATTCTTCATTATTCCAGTTCATAAAACGAGTTGATTTCGGGATTTTCTTCTGTATTTCTATAGCTGGTATCGATTGAGTCTGATGCTGAGAAGTACCCTGTATTGCCTCTTTCACTTGTTGATTAGACGAAATACGACCAGCATTTGTGAGTATATATATGCCAAGTATGTTACCCTTTTCATCCCTCCTAATCTGATAATTGTCGTAAAACTGGAAAGAAGTTCCCGAGGATTCGTATTGAAATTCAATGGGCAATTCGCGATTTCTAGAGCTAATCATACGTAGATCCGTCTTCCATCGGAGCCATAAAAGACTATACAAATCGATTCGCCTCAATTACTTGGCCCTGAGTACATCATCATAACTAGTGAAATAAGGTATCTTGGAGGACGAACTGGGTTCCCCGTCCGTGGCAAGAGAATGTCTGTTTCCATAAATCCCTTGTTTATTCTCAGTCATCGGCACATAAAGCCCGAGAAGCATGTCCTGACTTGGTACAGATACGGGATCCCCCGTAGCAGGAGATAATAAATTTGTATGTGAAAACGTTGGAGAACGAGCCTCAGTCTGAGCTTCTAGAGATGAAGGTACATGTACGGCCATTTGATCTCCGTCAGAATCTGCGTTGAACCCCCCGCGAACCAATGGATGCAGACGAATAGCACGCCCTTCTATTAAAATAGGTTGAAACGCTTGTATACCCAATCTATGCAATGTAGGTGCTCGATTCAACGATACAGGATGACCTTACGTAACTTCCTGGAGAACTTTCCGTATAATTGATTCTTTCTTCCGAATCATATTCTTAGCAGCTCGCAGGTTACGAGCGACGCGTCGTCCAATTGAATTACGAATTACGAAGGCTTGGGAAGGCTCTATCGACGGTTCTCGGGGTGATCCACATTGATGTAACGAGGGAGACGGACCTACCACGGTAACGAAACGACCCAGATAATCAACCCGCTTTCCAAGCGAATTCTCGCGGAGTCATCCTTCCTTCCCCTCAATAACCTCAGAGAAAGATTTGTAAGGCCTGTTATTAATGTCTCTCATTGGTTGCCCACGTATACCGTTATCAATGGAGGCATCTACAGCTTCTTGAATAAGTCTCTTTTGACACACAATCGATCCGTCCGGTGTGAATTCACTTCCCAGTAGAAAATCGATAGGGGTATTATTCCGGTGAATTATCTTCCTATGAAGTTCATTGAAATCAGAAGTAATTGACTCACCCTCATAGAGTTCGATTATTGGTCGCGATCCAGGTGGAAGAACCGGTAGTAAGTCCAGAACCATCCATTCTGGTTTTATGTTTGTTCCAAGGAAATTCTTAGCCAGTCTCATCCGTCTGACTAAAAGATCCTTTCTCCTTTGAATCGTTCGATCCTCCCACTCATTCCCGGTGGATCCCTGCTTCGCCAATATTTGCCACTCCGGATACGCACAATCCATAACACTCTGCGAATCCAAGCTAGCTAATCATTTCTTAATAGCATCCCCTCCAGTAGCCACTTCCCTCCCCTGGAAAGACTCGAAGTTTAGAGTAGAAAAAGAGATGGTAGAAATGTCTCTCCACGAGCAATCTTCATAGTTGAACAAGCCTCGCGATCACAATGGAGTAGGTTTTTCAGCTACAGGCCTAGCAAGGAAAAGATCGGGATAGGTCGGGTGGGAACCCCCCCCCCCCCCCCCCCCAGAACCGGACGTCGGGGTTTTCTCTCATCCGGCTCAAATAGCTATATCGAGATATGAGGTCGCGGTGGCATTGGGACGTGATAACCAAACTTATTGGGAATCGAATAGCTATTCGTTACTCAAGTCAAAAATTGATGAAATCCTTTTACTGAGTAGTCTCATCCCCCCCTTGTTGCATGTATACATACTTATCCCACAGAAATATTGGTTCTGATTAGGGACAAGGGGGGTTTCTCTTGTTCATAATCCAGTTATTACTCCTCCCCAGGTTCCCACTCTACTCCGATGGTTGTCACGTCATTGAAAACGTATCTGCGATGAATAAGTTTCCGCAACCATATCTCCTCATAGAATAATCTTTCATCTGGAAAGGGGCTCGGGTGGAGGATCTCGCCGATAAAGATCTGGATTGATTCTAGAAGTAGTGATTTATATTACGAAGTCTAGTCGATGAATTAATAGGAATTGACCTTGGAGGAGTAACCTCCCTTAGTATCTATAGATCTTTCCGATACTCCTTTCCGAGCCACATGATACTCCCCACGGAAGATATGTCGAAATGGGAGGCATCCCACCGCTACCGGATGGGATGACAGATTGTGATCATTCTGTGGTAATTGGAACGTATAACCAAGTCACACATCGCAATATACCGGGCTTTCTAACTCTTTAAGAGGTTTGGTAAGGAGATTCGCAACGTAACTGGGGATTCGTTTCAAAAACCACACATGAATTACTGGACATGCCAATTTGATGTATCCCATTCGGTACCTCCGAACCCGGGAGTCAGTAAATTCCACTCCGCGATGCTTACAAAAATTAGAATCTCCTTCTTCATTATCAACGGATCGGTAAGTTCCACGGGCACGAACTCCACTCTCTATAGGCCCAGATATTCTTTCGCGGAACAAACCATCCCTCTCTGGTTTATGGGTTTTATAATGCAACGTATGAGGTTGAGTAACTTACCCAACAATTTCTCCATTAGGTAATTCTCTTTCAGCCCAACTACGAATCTGTTCGGGAGAGGCCAATTCAATTCGGAGTTGTTGGTAATTTTGTTGATGAATCATGGGATAATAATATTCTGTTTGTTTTTATTGAAAATATCTCGATTAAACATTTCTACTTTCCCTTCTCGAATCCCCCTCAAGTATCAATTTATGATCCAGATTGAAACCCATAGATCATGATTCTCGAACTAGCAATCGAAAAGATTCTGGAGCAGTATCGGGCTTGGGTACGGGTTTCCCAGTCACGGTGGCATTAGGTACTTCATAACGAGCTTAAATATGATCGGATTTAATAGTAAGCATTTCTTGCAATATATAAGATACACCAAAACCTTCCAAAGCCCAAACTTCCGTTTCTCCCACTCATTGTCCCCCTCGTCTGGATTTCCCTCTAAAAGGTTGTTGTGTAACAAGTGCATGGGGCCCACTGGATCATGCGTGAATCTTATCATCAACCTGATGAATCAATTTCATCATATGAGCTTTCCCAATTGTAACCGATTGTTCAGAAGTATCACCCGTTCGTCCATCAATTAATCTACTCTTTCCGGGATGATCAGGTTCGAATAACCACGGATTGGATGTTTCTGTACTTGCCTTAAATGGTTCCGAAAATACCAGTTTTCTAGAAGCTTCTGGTTCATGTCTTTCATCAAAAGGTGTTATTCTGTGATGCATCTTCGGAAATTCCCCTGCCAACCCAAGCAAACATTCAAAAATCTATCCTACATTCATTCGCGGAGGTACTCCTAAGGGACTTGGTATCATATCTACTGGCGTACCATCCTGTAAATAAGGCATATCCTGCCTAGGTAAGATCTTTGATATAATACCCTTGTTACCGTGTCTGCCAGCTACTTTATCACCTACTTGTATCTTACGTTTCTACAAAATATATATATGTATCATCTCCGAATTATTCATGGGATTATCCTCAGGATAGACCCACATGGCATCAGTGACTCGACCTCTTCCACCAATAGGGACTTTCGGACAACTCTCTTTTGTGTTGACTGCTTGGATACCAAAAATCGCTTGTAATGATTTTCCTTCTGGGGCACGTAATGAATCCCCCCCTCTCGAGGCGTCAATTTGCCCACTAGAACATCTCCTGTTTCTACCCAAGATCCTGATGCTACAAGCCCATTATCCTTCAAGTGACGAAGGTCATAACTGTCTAATTGGGGTATTTCCTTCGTAATTATCTCAGGACCCTGATTCGTCGCACGAACCTCAACTTCGTGTCTCTTGATATGAAAGGATGTAAAAACATCTTCATATAGCAAACGTTCACTAATCGGTACTGCATCTTCAAAATTGTATCCCTCCCGTGGCATATAAGCTACTAGTATATTTCTACCCAAAGCTAGTTCTCCTCCAACGGTTGCTGCTCCATCCGCCACAACTTCTCCACTTTTCAGAAGTTCTCCTTGAATAACTGTAGGCTTCTGATGTCTACGAGTATTATTATTGGGACGTTCATATATCCTCAATTTAGTTATAGTATCTCCATTCCTGGAGGATAAAGTAATCTCATTACCATCGGTATATTAAATTCATCCTTCTTGTTCGGATACAGCTACACTTCCCGAATCTAGGGCTACTTAACCTTCTGACCCAGTTCCTACAATGCACCTCTCAGGTCTGAAAAGTGGAACCGCTTGGCGTTGCATATTAGAACCCGTCGAAGCGCAGTTTGCATCATTATGCTCGACGGAGGGAATAGGAGAAGCTCCAATGGGGAAATATTGTAGGGGATGAATACCTCGTAAATCCAATTCCTCCCACGTAACGGTTAAGAACTCCTCTCGATACCGAACCGATATAAGCTCCTTCTCCCCGGTCCTCCAATCTGCTATTAACAGATTTCCAGTTCCTATTCGATAATCATCCCCGACGGGTGATAGATCTACTAATTGTCCTTCCATAGATGATTTGGATACTTCATAAAAGGGACTTCGTAAGGATCCGGAATTGCTAACCTTTGCAAAAATAGCTAGGGATGAGATAGGACCAGCATTCATACCCTCAGATGTCTCGATGGGACATATACGTCCGTAATGACTGAAATGGATATCCCGAGCTTGAAAAGTGGCAGTTCGCCGCGTCAATCCCCCGGGACCTAGAGAACTTGATCTTCGTTTATGAACTGTTTCTGCTAGTGGATTGGTCTGGTCCGAAAATTGCGACAAAGGATGTGAGCCAAAAAATTCGTTGAAAGTTGTTGTGAGTGGTGCGGAAGTCACCAATCCCCCGAGAGTTAATGGACGTCTACGCCTGACGGCTCTATGGATATTTTATCGGATCGAATTCTCCGGACGATTCAGGGCTAATTTTAATTGTTCCTGTAATAGATCCGCTACAGACCGAACGCGTCGATTTCCCGGGTGGTCTATATCATCGAGGTTACCCATCCCATAGCTTATCTCTATCAAATAATCTGCGACAGCTAATAGATCTTGGGGTAGTGGGAAATGTTCCGTTTCAGGTACATCGAGATTAGGTTTGATGTTTGAATTTCGTCAACCAATTCGTCCCAATTCGCACCTTTGTTGGAAAAATCTCTTCTGCAATTCCTGGAATATGGATTCTGAAGACACCACATCGACTCCCGGAGAGTATAGATGTTTGTAAAGTTCTAGCATAGCATCTTCCGAAGATTCGATAGTTTCTCTCGATTCTCTGAGTAGATTCAGAAAAATCTTAGGATAACGTACATTCCGCGGGATATCCTCCGTACTCAGTCCCATAGCTAGAAGTAGAACCAAAATGGATATCTTTCGTTTCCTGCTGATACGAATCCATATCCTACTCTTTCTATCTATTTCTGGTTTGAATCTTCCTCCCCAATCCGAAATGATCATGCTGGTATATGTGAAAAATCCCCTGTGGTCCAACTCGCGGTTGTGGTAAACACCAAGACTCCTCAATATCTAGTTAATCAAAACTCTAGCAATTCCATTGATTATAAATGTTCCTTGGGAGGTCATCGAGGGAATAGATCCGAGAAACACATCCTGTTCTTCTACTATTCCGCTTCTCTTCCGAATCAATTAAGCTGGTACATATGGATCGGATGAATATGTGATACATTGATATGTAGCCTCTCTCCTCCCAATCGGAGGTTCCGACAATCGATACTATTCACTAATTGATTAGAATTCGACTTCCTTATCCGTATCTTCAATCTCTGGGAAATCATCAGGTTCTTCAAATGATCTTTCATGAACAAAGCAGTTGAATCCCTCAAATTGAATTCATCCAAGTTCTGGCAATACGAACATCTCCCTATCTCCTATTGATGTTGTACTGAAATCTTATCCTCGTGCGAAACCCTCCTATACCTATTCATCAATTCATTTAGTGATTCCTTCTCCCTCGCATCCCCCCTCCCCTCTCTTTCTCCCGGGTGAGGGATTGAATTTGGTAGATTCTCCCGATGAAGACTGTTCCCGAGTTGGCCAAGGAGATACCACCATCATCAGCGGTTCTTGAGGTATTGGAGGTGTCAAACAAACTATAAATGGATTTCAAAATGATCTGATGGAAGACTTCCCTGCACCCAAAAAATCTTTATCATCCACTTATCAACCATCGGCTCGATTCCGTCATTCCACCGATATGGTGAGTGGGGGTAAGGTGAGACACAACGAGAATGGGGATTCTCGACACGAAATCACAAAGATTCTAGGTGCCTAGTTAGACAGATTCACTTCGCTGGATCTCCAGAAGACGCTGGAGGCATTAACGTCAGCATAATTGATACAATTGGCGCAGTTGTTGCGATTCTCGCTGCGAAGCAACTACCGCGAAGAACCAGTTTTTGCGCCGTGAAGTATCGATTCGTGGAACAGCAATCCGGTAAACATTGATACGGGGAATATCACTTCACATACTACTGAAAATCAATCCATTGTGTCAAATCGTTGGTTTACCCCTCCCCCCCCCAACCCGAGGTGGATCAGAAGAACTATTGAGATTCGAGAATCTATCCCTAAAGGTGGACGACCTAATAATATCTACCTGCTGTTGCCACGGAGTGTCAATATCAATGTGGGGAGGGTGAAATTGACAAGGAAGGGAAAAACTTTTCGAAGTAGAACCCGGTATCTATGCGAACCATTTCTGGGGGGTGGGGAGCGTGAAGGATCCGTTAGATATTTCCAAGAGTGTTAGGAGGGAAAACAAGACCAGGGGGTGGGCAGTAGGGATCCGAGTAAGTCAGAGGATAGTGGAGCAATCTAGGGAAAAATTGGTGTTGGCTGCCTGGGGATGCATAGTATAAAAAGGATGTGTGTGGAAGTGGGGGGGGTGGGCAGCAAGGTTTCCTAACCCATCAAATTGATTGGATGGGGAGAAAAGGTTTCTAGTATCCGACATACTTACGAGCTCAATCCGATACAGAAAAATGAGCAGCTTGCTAATATTCCCATTCAGTGGTATACTTAATATCGAGTCCCCCATCTATCAATCATGTGCCTCGATGCAGGTGAAAGAAGGGCGATATAGTCAAGTGGTAAGACAAAGGACTGCAAATCCTTCATCCCCCAGTTCGAATCTGGGTGTCGCCTTGTTGTGCCAGTATCAATAATTTCGACGATTTCGGGATTGACTACCGCGCCAGACCCGGACACAAATCGAGATGCTCCATAGTATATTATGGCCTATCACGCTAGATGTATCCGGATATGCCACGGATAGGCAATCCTGATCTTAGTGTATCAGGAATCGAGGAGTAAATTATATGGATTGACAACCCCTCGGGGATTGGGACTTGGTAACATTATAAAATATATTGGTGGACGGATCCGCACTCTTATTACCTCCTCCCACTCGGGTATCATATGAAACAGAAATTGATTCCCATGTACGATATGTTACTGACTTCGATTCGGGTTCATCCATATAAGCACCCAGTAGTTGGAGGAAAAGGAATTCAATAGAATTGAATTGAAGGGATAGGAATTACGACCACGGATATGGTTAGTATTGCTTGGGCTGCTCCGATGGTGACTCCTACATTCTCTCTTTCACCTGTGGTTCGGGGAAGAAGTGGATCGCAGTGAGTAATTTTACACTACTCCTCCTAGTATAGTAGAATCCGGGAGATGTGAATCGTTGGGGTGGGGCCCAACGATTCGACCCCCTCTAGAATCTCTTGCTTCTTCGTAGGAAACACATATGGTATAACTAATTCCCTTCCATTTATGGGAGAATTCACCCCCCCCCCCCAATCTCAACTCTCTGTAGGAATCTTCTCTCCCGGGAGGGGGAGTCAACCAGGTAGTTTCCAAACGACCCCTATTGGATATCCGCTGGTTAGATTCATCAAATGCCTCGATCTCTTCTCTACGTAGATATAAATTTTCAGCAATAGGAAATATTGCAGTTCCACTTAAAAGTATTTCAGATAATAGTAGAATCGGATCTAAGCGCCAACCTTGAAAGATAAGAATTCCTCCGCATAATAATCCAATGGAGGAAAGGAAAAAGTCGTAGTATCGGGATAGGTTGGGAATCTATGGATTGGGTAATGCGCCCCCCCCCCCCCAAAAAACCATGGGTGATTTTTTCATTTCGTTGTGGCTTAAGCAGGACCAGTAGTTGGAGCGAGGTGTTATCTCTCACTTCTCATCCACGTCAGTTTCTTCTGTCGAACTTCCCGGATCCTCTTTCACCGGATTGAATCGGGAAATAGATAGATAATCTTGATATATCCGAATCAATGGATAGATAGAAAAATCTCTCCACGTTTCAAATTTCAATCCGGTTTGTTCTTTATGCACCCGATCCACCCCGTTCCGTAAAAATAGGATCTTTAGACTCATGTCTGACTCCATTGGTTACCCATAAATCCATATGTACATATAGATCTCCCCTCCAGAGGGGGGAGGCTAGAACCAAAGATATCACAGGGGAGAGAGATATTGGAACCCGCCAATCCCCTCCCCCCCCCTAGTTTTCGAAGTATGGAGAAACATATTGAATCAGTTTAGTCATGGATTGATTCCTATTGGGATTCATTACTACCGACACCAGTTCAAGTTTCACATCCCCCGGGTAGAGATATGCTGAAAATCGCAGAGATGTTGCACGGGTACATTTGGGACCACACCTCTAGATACATTAGGTTCCCTCTTTGCGGAGACATACAGGAATACACCTATCACTACTAGCCCGATTCCGACTATTGCACCGGGACCTGGTTCCATGGAAATCATAATAAAAAGGATGAGTGAGATGGACCTCCCGATCGATAGATAGATGGGTCTATCTATGTAGATCATCTATCTATCCAGATTTTAATTGGGATGGGACTGTGGAATTCAAATTGGGGGAGTAAAAATTAGTAGTTTACTGGCAACCGAGTTGCTACTTCACGCGGAGTAGCATCCTATTTCATCCCCTACCCCGGGACGTATATTCAACCTTCCCTTATCTACTTACTACCATCCGCGGCGAAACAATAGACCAGGTTCTCGGATTAATTGTTCTGAGCAGCCGTTTGAATGTAAGGAATAGGTAGAAAAGCTGTAGGTATTGGAATAAAGAGTGCAGTAGCTATGAATGCGAGGATATTTACTTCCATATTAGTGGTTCAAATTGATTTGAGGAGTAACTTGAGTGACCCCATTAGGAGAGACTCCTGAACTTTATCGTGATATTGTGAGTCATCCAACTCTACTAGAGTGGATCTGATAATCGGGATAGAAAAAAATTAACTCGGTCTGGTCAAATCTCTGATATCAATTACATAGTATATCACGAAAGAAAATTTTAAGAGTAGTCGATTGTTTACGCTTCTTCGGCAAGAACTTGCCCCCCCCTTTTTTATATTCTTACTGAGACAGAGAAGAGGGGTTAGTCACCGCATCTTTCTGTGGCAGCAAACGAATCTAGAAGCACTGTGGGTGGGAATCTATGGATGGAAAAATCAATGACTGGAATAATTTCCCCTCCTCCCCTTCCCTCTCTCGCCTATGGGTTGACGTGGCTAGAGATTAGCCCCGCAAATAAGCTCATTTGAATACTCGTAGTGAATATCCATAGTAAGCGCGGGCATGTGGAACTGGCGCGAGGCGGATGTCTCGTCTCCTCGAAGAATCAAGACAATTGGGGCTTTCGGGGTTAATATCTCCTGCATCTGTATATCCGAAACGGGATTCGAGTAAAAATGGTTTGTCGGATTCACCGTGGATGGGGAGATAGAGCATTGACTCCTAAGCACCCAGTACATAGACTTTAATTAATTGCTGGGATTGTAGTTCAATCGGTTAGAGCACCGCCCTGTCAAGGCGGAAGTTGCGGGTTCGAGACCCGTCAATCCCGCTACATTTTATTGAGTCATTTCAAATAACTCAGTCGAGATATACAAATTATAATGAAGTAACTCCGCGGTTTCTGGGTCGAGCTGGATTCGAACCAGCGTAGGCGTTGCCAGCGGATTTACAGTCCGTCCCCATTAGCCACTCGGGCATCGACCCATAGATTTAGACCGGGCTTGGAAGTACTTGAAAACAGAATCGGTCTCGGAAGTGTAAATGAAAGGAGTTTATTGATGTTTTCAATCTGGGCCCCTCCCGCCACCCTGAGAAGGTACGAGGGCAAGAGAAGCCATAACGTCCGTAGTGCTTCTGCGAGATGAGTATAAGTACCCCCAGGGGAATTCGAATCCCCGTCGCCTCCTTGAAAGAGAGGTGTCCTAGGCCTCTAGACGATGGGGGCCCAATCACTCTTCAGATAATAAGAGATTATCTATAAATCGTCAATCTGATTCTCCCGAATCCCCCCCGAATACAACATCCAATGGATGGGGAATTGGAATACCTCTCCGAATCCTTATCGCAAAATCCCGCTCGATGCATACCTATATGCGGAACCGCATGTGGCATCTCCCACAACCTCTAGGTCGACTGCTTCCTAGATGTGTAGGAAGTCGAACACGGCATAGAGGTAACGCTGAGACTTAAACCTTGCAATTCTCCGAAGTGAAGTGAGGCAGTTGAAAAGCTTCACCCAATCCATATTTCCATGGACGATTATTTCTTTCACCGATGAACTTATGTATCCCAATAATAATTGGTAATTACCAGCAGCATCAGTAAGTATATAGGCTTCTCCATTGCTTTTGGTTCATTCAATGTTCTGTTTCCCCTCGAGGGAAAACCCAGATTGGAAATCTACGCCTCAAATCACTCGGTTATGACTTCCTCAATTGGGAATATCTCACTCCTGAAGCTCAAAAATATTCTCTCCACCGGTCTGAACTATCCCGGGGGCTACTGCCGGGGGTGGAAGCGGGGCAAGAAAGTCGGGTCGGCGGATAGCGGGAATCGAACCCGCGTCCTCTCCTTGGCAAGGAGATATTTTACCATTCAACTATATCCGCGTGATATGCCACCCCGTTCTATATTGAATAACTATATATGTGGTAACTCCTCTAGTCAACACACCTAATCCATCCACCTCGTCTCGGGATTTTCCCTCGTGGACGGAGAGCCCCCCCCCCCCCGAGGAGGAAGTGTCGATTCCGTAGACCGTAATTATTATTGATTCTCTCTCCCCACTCGCCATTATGAATCGTGAGGAGGGGGCCAGAATTACCGATACATTGAATCTCTGGGATATGAAGGAATTAAGTATACCCACTAGGAAAACTAATCCGATCCATAAGGAAGCCCCTGAAAAGACGACATTTTTGTTGCTTGACCAACCATTGGGGGAAGCAAGCACGACAGGTACACCAATTACTAGTAGGAATGAAATGGCGATTAATGTGAATAAAGCCAATTGGAAAGCAATAGTCGTAGTTAGGACTCTCGACGTATCAGAAGTAGAGGATTTGTACCATCTGATCCCCATCCGGTGGGACTTACACCATACCGAGACCGAGGATTTTGGACGGAACAAGAATCCTTCTAGTTCAGTACCCCGGAATCCAATGTCTCTTTCGAATCTCTTGATAATCCATCAAGTAGGAGTAAGAATTTGATTATTTGGAATGATCCCTATATTGATTTCATAGTAAATCATACGAAACCATCATCTCATATCTTTCGTAATAGGGGTGAATCTCGATACAATACATGTGTATCAAGATCGACAAGATCTCCGAAGAATTGGAGAAGAGCTTTCTAGGAGAGGTGGTCGAGTGGTTTATGGCTCCAGTCTTGAAAACTGGCATAGTGCTGAAACGCTATCGAGGGTTCGAATCCCTCTCTCTCCTCAATTGATTCAGTACCGGACCCGACGGGAGGGGGTATTAGTGGTCTATCGGTGGTCTAAAAGAACCACCTAGTATTTCCCAAAAAATGCCAATGTCCCCGAGGGGAGCCTATTCTTAATAATGATAGATGAGAGGAATCTTCTGAAGCAGTCTGGGGGTATTCCTCCTCCGCCCCGGTTCATGCGCCGCATCTCCAGGCCCAGGTCCCGTGTCAATACTTTCCCTATCAGGGTTCGAGGGATAGGAAACAAACAAATATGAGAGATCTGATGTTAACTAGAGGTATTTAAAATACCAGTTCTATCGATTGACTTATCGGGATGATCAAAGGTCAATTACCCACCCATTTGCGGGATGGGTACGTTCCACCAGATACAACTGGTGAGGATTCAAATTAGCTTCAAATTAGCTTACGGAGATGAGTCGTCATCGCCAAATCACCCCCTCCAGGGGGGTGATTTGTAGACATAAGTGCAAATGCTACCGAAACTTGTGGTTTCCCGGAACCCTATAGAAATGAACAGTGAGTTACACCTCGCCCTTCCCTCATCCGCGAGGTAAAGGTTACTGCTGGGTATATACCGACGTATCGAACTAACCCCACTGGGGGGTTAGTTTATGTATGAGCTGTGTCCCGGTTCCGCAAAGAACCACCAGTAGAAAATGGAAATTTGTCTGGTATGGTAGGTACTAATACTACCAAGTAATAACTTTCCATTAATATCTCAGCAATTTGTCCTAATTTAATGGTGTCATGGAAAGAACGGGTTCGGTATCACGGTCAATTCCCTTCTCAAACCCGGCTGCCGCCGCACGGGCTCTTCCCGCATGCCATAAATGACCCACAAAAAAGAAAAATCCTAGAACGAAATGGGAAGTAGCCAACCAACTTCGGGGAGATACATAGTTCACGGCATTTATCTCAGTAGCTACTCCACCTACGGAATTTAAGGAACCCAGAGGTGCATGAGTCATATACTCCGCGGAGCGTCGCTCCTGCCAGGGTTGTATATCTCTTTTCAACTTACTCAAATCCAAACCGTTGGGGCCTCTCAGTGGCTCCAACCAAGGAGCACGAAGGTCCCAGAAACGCATTGTTTCGCCTCCAAATATGATTTCTCCCGTGGGGGAACGCATCAGGTATTTACCCAAACCAGTAGGTCCTTGAGCGGAACCTATGTTGGCGCCGAGACGCTGGTCCCTGACAAGAAAAGTAAAAGCTTGAGCTTGAGAAGCCTCTGGACCGGTAGGACCATAGAATTCACTAGGATATGCCGTGTTATTGAACCGAACGAAACAACAAGCAGTAAAACCAAAAATAGCAAGTGCTCCTAAGCTATAGGACGGGTAAGCCTCTCCGGACCACACAAAAGCGCGACGGGCCCAAGCAAATGGTTTGGTCAATATGTGCCAGATCCCCCCGGAGATACAGATGGATCCCAGCCAGACATGTCCCCCAATAATATCTTCTAGGTTATCGACACTTACAATCCAACCCTCTCCACCAAAGGGGGATTTGAGTAAGTAACCAAATATGACACTCGGGCTTAAAGTGAGATTCGTAATCTTCCGTACATCCCCACCTCCCGGGGCCCATGTGTCATACAAGCCTCCGAAATATAACGCTTTGAATACTAGGAGGAAGGCGCCGGCTCCTAACAAGATTAGATGAATACCCAATATAGTAGTCATCTTATTTTTGTCCTTCCATATATAGCCGAAAAATGGGAAGGACTCTTCTGAAGTCTCGGGGCCAATGAGAGCGTGATAAATACCCCCGAACCCTAGAACCGCGGAAGATATCAAATGAAGGACTCCAGAAACAAAATAGGGAAAGGTATCGACGACTTCCCCACCGGGACCCACTCCCCAACCTAGGGTAGCTAGGTGGGGAAGTAGAATTAACCCCTGTTCATACATAGGCTTCTCCGGAACGAAGTGAGCCACTTCAAACAAATTCATGGCTCCAGCCCGAAACACGATCAAGCCAGCATGAGCTACATGGGCACCGAGTAATTTACCAGACAGATTGATCAGTCGAGCGTTACCGGCCCACCAAGCGAAACCTGTGGTTTCCTGATCGCGACCACCCAGAGACAGAGTTTCGTTAAAGAGCGTTTCCACGGGGTAAGACCTCCTCGGGGAATACAAGGTTTTCATGAGGCTGATCCTGAGCTGCCATCCAGGCACGAATACCCTCATTCGACAGAATGTTCTTTGTGTAGAAAGTTTCAAACTCAGGATCTTCCGCCGCACGAATTTCTTGGGAAACGAAGTCATAAGCACGCGAATTCAAAGCGAGACCAACTACTCCGATAGCACTCATCCATAATCCAGTTACTGGCACGAATAACATAAAGAAATGCAACCAACGTTTGTTGGAGAAAGCGACACCGAATATTTGGGACCAGAAACGATTAGCGGTAACCATTGAATAGGTCTCTTCGGATTGAGTTGGGTTAAAAGCACGGAATGTATTTGCGCCATCACCGTCTTCAAATAAGGTGTTTTCCACCGTGGCGCCATGAATGGCACACGAAAGAGCAGCACCAAGGACTCCGGCGACTCCCATCATATGAAACGGGTTCAACGTCCAGTTGTGAAAACCCTGGAAAAAGAGAATGAATCGAGAGATAGCTGCTACACCGAAGCTGGGTGCAAAAAACCAACCGGATTGCCCTAACGGGTAGATTAGGAATACAGAAACAGAAACAGCAATGGGAGCAGAGAACGCTATTGCATTATGGGGACGTAATTGTACGGACCTAGCAAGTTCGAATTGACGTAACATGAAACCTATCAAAGCGAAGGAACCGTGAAGAGCAACAAAGGTCCATAGACCCCCTAATTGGCACCAACGGGTGAAGTCTCCCTGTGCTTCCGGACCCCACAGTAGAAGCAAGGAATGAGCGAGACTATTTGCAGGGGTGGAAACTGCGGCAGTCAGAAAATTGCAACCTTCCAAGTAGGAACTAGCTAATCCATGAGTATACCACGAGGTGACGAAGGTTGTGCCGGTGAACCAACCGCCTAGGGAGAAATAAGCGGTGGGGAAAAGTAATAGACCGGACCAACCTACAAATACGAAACGATCCCTTCGTAGCCAATCGTCCATACTATCAAACAAATCTTTCGATTCCTTGGAGGATTTTCCAATGGCGATGGTCATAGTTATTCTCCTATTCAACTCTTCCAACCATTTTGGGTGCCCTTCTAT
Source organism: Dipteris shenzhenensis (assembly GCF_047967505.1). Lineage (NCBI taxonomy): Eukaryota > Viridiplantae > Streptophyta > Polypodiopsida > Gleicheniales > Dipteridaceae > Dipteris > Dipteris shenzhenensis. Next base: position 30,652 of record NW_028239553.1, on the reverse strand, counting down.
TTCATGACATGATAGGGTCGTGGTGTAGGAAATGAAACTACCATATCACTGCCCCTTCTGAATAAGAATTTGTCGGAATCTCTCTGGCATGGTAACAATATTCCTAGGTCCCGTCGAGGGTACTTTTCTACTCCGTCTCGTTCCCCCAAGCGGATGGATATGGATAGAGTACCGATACAACGAAATTGATTTCGTGATTCTTCAGAAAGTGGGTAACCCTTTCTCTTCTTCCGAGACTCCATCAACCCGTTCGCTACGTCGATGAATCCTGATCCGGAACTTTATCCCAGCTAGATTCCTTCCAATTGAACAATCAACGGCATCTATTGGATCTCTTTATGTGGTGCTGGTGTTTCCTCCCGCATGTCCTGCCCACTGGAGAAGTACAGGAAGGAGTGGGAGAAGCACCAATTTTCAGCAATCTATCTATTTGGTGAATTGAGTAGGACACGCGTACATACAGATATTTATGATCCGTATCTTCACTTTACTCGTCTATTTCACGATGGAAGAGACACTTCCTGATATTTATTCTACCAATACTCAATACCATTCGGAAGCTTTTCGCTCCCGAATCATTCGGGTGATTAATGGCGGGTGGGTGGGGGGGGGTGGGGGGAGGCCACTTTTCCTTGATGTCGGACGAGAGAAACAAACTCCCGTCTCGATAGATTAAATGAGAACCATATAGTCCGTCTTACCTCCTGGTTAAGAAGCGGGAGATGGATCGGAATGATACGAGAGAAACCCGTAGCTGGGAGTTAGCTGAAATCTTTTCATACGAGAATTCATTGGAATATCTCCCCCTGCGGAGAGATGTATCGATAGTCAGAATTCTCATTGGATTCCTGTATCAGGGGTAACTGAATGATCTTCCACATCATGAATTACATCTACCTAAATTTCTTATATTACGGGTAGCAATAATTCTGAGATTCAAGACGGGGGGGAACATTCCGAACAGCTTTATTACGTAGCGATTCGCTGATTCTTCGTTGATTTCCCCACCCACATATGGATCCCGCTATATAGATAGATATATGTGGATATTTGTTGCGAATCTTACCGGGAGTCCCCCGAGCAGTGAAAGTGGATAATCAGGATAATCTGATTCGATAGGCATCTGGGGGGGGGGGGGGGCCTCGTCATATTCGTCGCCTATTCGGGCGAAGGATCATTTCGACGTGATCACTAATTTTCTGAATTGGTAGAAACATATGTGGTACTCTACAATGTAAGGAAGGATTACGAGTGTCTGTGCCGAGAGAAAGAGACAAGTCGAGTGAAATCTCACGAGCCCTTTATCGGATTTGAACCGATGACTTACGCCTTACCATGGCGGTACTCTACCACTGAGTTAAAAGGGCTTACCGATGATGACATTGATGAGGTGTATGAAACACAGTATGTCGGAAACAGAACTATTCTGTTTCCCGTTTCTCAAATCATTATCCTGTCACTATTCTCTCAATCTTACCAGGGGGGGGGGATTAAAAACTGCTGATACTAAAACTAGGTGGGGTAAGGTCTCTGGAACTAGCGGAAATGGTTGAGTCCTCCTTTCCACCCCCTACTTACCCGATTGAATGGATCCCGATAGAGAATCGGGAGATTCACCTGGGAAGGAGAAAAAGGAGAATGAGGGGGGAAAATTTGGGATTATCCGGTTTATGTTGTGGATGAATACCCGCCGGTACGTGGTCAAATAGTTGGAATAAAAATACGGGAACAGGGTGGACTATTGCTTTATCCCCCTATCACCTATTGCTTTATCACCCTATCACCAAGTTAATTTTCGTTTGCGGAGACGGGATTCGAACCCGTGACCTCAAGGTTATGAGCCTTGCGAGCTACCAAGCTGCTCTACCCCGCGTGGTTGATTCCCTCGCTGTAATTATTATACAGTCTTCAAATAATTACATTGAACACGAGGGAATCTTGTGAATTTATGGAGATCGATTCTCCAACAATTCGTGTGGGAAAACCAATATTTATCTACCAACTCGATTTTATTACTCCAGGCAGCAAACAAGCGTGTGCCATTTCGCGTGGTACGTGTCTGGATGAACCAAAGTCTCGATAATTGGATCTGGGGCGTCCGGTTAGGGAGCATCGGTTACGAAGACGGGTGGGTGCACTGTTACGTGGTGGAGATTGGAACGCCTCAGAAACCTCTAATTTTTCTTGTATTGATAAACCCCCCCTCATTCTCTGTTTCAGGGATTGACGTATGAGATAATATTTCCTCACCAGTTTTTGTTTCTTCTTCTCTTTCTCAATGAGACTCCTCTTTGCCGTAATTTCCTAGTCGGCGATATTGGAATGTTATTATAGAATGGATGGAATTTGGGATAGAGTCCAATTGAAGTGCTATGATTTGCCACCCATCCGTGCTATCTATCCATCAGAGACAGATTTTAATCGTGGATAAGTTGGGCTTACCACTGGCTCGAATGCCAAAGGTAAGCCCAATGCGATACATGCTTTTAGCTTTTATTGAGGCGAAACACAGAGCTACCCAAATTTACCCGATGTGGATGCTATTGAGAAAGCTGCATAGGTAAATATATAACCTACGGAGAAGTGGGCTAGTCCCACTAATCGTGCTTGAACGATAGAAAGAGCGACTGGTTTGTCTTTCCAGCGAATCAGATTGGCCAAAGGTGTGCGTTCATGAGCCCGAGCCAGAGTTTCAATAAGTTCTTGCCAATAACCGCGCCAGGAGATGGGAAACGTGAATCCAGTAGCCCGAACGAGATGTCCAAACGAAAACATCCATGCCCAGACGGATAAACTGTTCATACCGAAAGGATTGTAACCGTTAATGAGTTGTGAAGAATTCAGCCGTAGATAATCCCTCAACCATCCCATCAAGTAAGTAGAGGATTCATTGAATTGAGCTACATTTCCCTGCCACAGGGTAATATGCTTCCGGTGCCAGTAAAAGGTGACCCATCCAATTGTATTCGACATCCGGAAAACTGCCAGATAAAATGCATCCCAGGCCGAGATGTCACAGGTACCACCTCTACCTGGACCGTCGCAAGGAAAACTATAACCAAATTCTTTCTTATCCGGCATCAGCTTGGAGCCGCGCGCATCTAATGCACCCTTCACTAGAATCGGTGTAGTTGTATGTGGACCTGGAGCAATAGCATGATGAACTAAGAAATCCCCGGGTCCAATGGTTAGGAATAATGAGTTGCTATTATTATTAATGGCGTCTAACCAACCGGGTAGCCACAAGCTCTGACCAGCATTGAATGCTGGACTGTCTGTCGAGGAGAGAAGTACGTCGAAACCATACAAAGATTTACCGTGAGCGGATTGTATCCGTTGAGCAAATACAGGTTCAATAAGAATTTGCTTCTCTGGGGTTCCAAAGGCTAACGTGACGTCGTTATGGACATAGAGACCCAAAGTATGGAACCCTAGGAATAAACTAGCCCGACTCAAATGGGCTATTATTGCTTCTTTATGCTCCAACATCCTTGCCAACACGTTATCCTTATTTTGTTCCGGATCATAATCCCGTATAAAGAATATGGCTCCGTGGGCGAACGCCCCTGTCATAATAAAACCAGCGATGTACTGGTGATGGGTGTATAGCGCGGCCTGGGTCGTATAATCCTGTGCTATAAAAGCATAAGCGGGTAAGGAATACATATGTTGTGCCACTAGGGAAGTAATGACTCCTAAAGCAGCTAAAGCGAGTCCTAATTGGAAATGTAGGGAGTTATTGATTGTGTCGTAGAGTCCCCTATGTCCACGTCCCAACCTGCCTCCTGGAGGAATATGAGCTTCCAGAATCTCTTTTATACTATGTCCGATGCCGTAGTTAGTCCTGTACATGTGGCCGGCAATGATAAACACAACCGCAATTGCCAGATGATGATGAGCGATATCAGTTAACCACAAACTCTGAGTTTGTGGATGAAATCCCCCCGGAAAGGTTGAAATGGCAGTTCCTGCTCCCTGAGCACTATTGAACGAGTGATTAGCGGAGTCGGGACTTTGTGCATAAACACTCCATTGACCCGAAAAGAATGGTCCCAAACCTTGGGGGTGTGGTAGTGCAGTTAGTAAATTACCCCATCTCACATGTTCGCCTCTAGATTCAGGAATAGCGACGTGAATCAGGTGGCCTGTCCAAGCTAGAGAGCTTATTCCGAAGAGTCCTGATAAGTGATGATTGAGACGAGATTCAGCATTTTTGAACCAAGAAATACCCGGTTTCCATTTGGGTTGTAGATGCAACCAACCCGCTACCAGGAACAAGGCGGAAACAGCTAGTAAGGAGATAGCTCCGGTATATAGATCTTGATTGTCGCGTAAACCGATAGTGTACCGCCACTGATAAACACCAGGATAAGCAATATTAACCGGACCCGGAGCTCCCCCTCGGGTATAAGCCTCGACGGCTGGTTGACCAAAATGAGGATCCCGAATGGCATGAGCGATTGGTCTTACCTGTAATGGGTTTTGCACCCATGCCTCGAAGTTACCCTGCCAAGCTACATGGAATAGATTCCCAGAAGTCCAGAGAAGAATTATAGCTAATTGACCAGAATGGGAAGCAAATATTTTCTGGTAGAGACGTTCCTCGGTAATATTGTCATGACTCTCGAAGTCATGCGCAGTGGCTATACCGAACCAGATACGACGAGTAGTTGGGTCTTGGGATAGACCCTGGCTGAACTTTGGAAATCTTGATGCCGTAATGCTTTTCGAATCCTCCTAGCCATTATCCTACTGCAATGATTCTCGCTAGGAAGAATGCCCATGTTGTGGCGATTCCACCCAGAAGGTAATGAGCCACCCCTACGGCACGTCCCTGTACAATACTCAGAGCCCTGGGCTGGATAGCAGGAGCAACTTTCAATTTATTATGGGCCCGAACAGTAGATTCGATGAGTTCTTGCCGATATCCACGGCCACTGAACAGGAACGTCAGACTAAAAGCCCAAACAAAATGAGCACCCGAGAATAAAAGACCATATGCGGATAATGAAGAACCATACGATTGAATGACTTGGGAAGCCTGTGCCCATAGGAAATCACGGAGCCATCCATTAATGGTTGTTGAACTCTGCGCGAAGTTTCCTCCAGTGATATGGCTCACTACTCCCTGGTCACTTATACTACCCCGTACGTCAGATTGCATCTTCCAACTGAAATGAAATATAACTACTGAGATGGAATTATACATCCAGAACAAACCTGAGAAGACATGATCCCAAGCAGATACCTGGCAGGTACCTCCTCTACCGGGGCCATCACGAGGGAAACGAAAACCAAGATTCGCTTTGTCGGGTATTAGGCGGGAGCTCCTCGCAAACGGGACACCTTTTGGTGATATTAATACAGTAACATGAATCGTAAAGGCATGGATGTGATGCACCAAAAAATCGGCAGTACCTAATGGGATTGGTGACAAAGCAACTTTACCACCTACTGCTACTAAGTCTCCACCCCCCCAGGTCAAACTGGTACCTGCTGTTGCATTAGGTGCCGTTAAGTCAGGAGCAGAAGCATGAATGTTTTGGACCCACTGAGCAAATATGGGTTGTAATTAAATAGCAGTATCTGAAAACGTATCTTGGGGACGTCCCAACGCACTCGTAGTATCGTTATGAATATACAATCCGAAACTATGGAAACCTAGAAAAATGCATACCCGGTTAAGATGTGAAATTATTGCATCACGATGCCGAATGACACGATCCAATAGGTTGTTGTATTGAGTAGTCGGATCATAATCTCTCACCATAAAAATAGCTGCGTGTGCCGCCGCGCCTACCACTAGGAAACCACCAATCCACATGTGATGCGTAAACAGGGATGGCTGCGTAGCATAATCAGTAGCTAGGTATGGATAGGGAGGCATAGCATACATATGATGGGCCACTACAATTGTTAGGGAACCCAACATAGCAAGATTAATAGCTAATTGAGCATGCCATGAAGTAGTTAGGATCTCGTAAAGACCCTTGTGACCCTCACCCGTGAAGGGACCTTTATGAGCTTCCAGAATCTCTTTCGTACTATGCCCGATACCCCAATTGGTTCGATACATGTGACCAGCTATCAGGAAAAGAACTGCAATAGCTAGATGGTGATGCGCAGTATCGGTCAACCACAATCCCCCTGTGGCTGGATTCAATCCCCCACGGAAGGTTAAGAAATCTGAGTATTGTAACCAGTCGAGGGTAAAGAATGGAGTTAATCCCTTTGCGAAACTGGGATACATCTGAGCCAAAAGGTCACGATTCAAAATGGATTCATGAGGAAGAGGTATCTCCTTAGGATCGATTCCCGCGTCTAATAGTTGGTTAATGGGTAGCGAGACGTGTACCTGGTGTCCCGCCCACGCCAAGGAACCCAATCCCAAGAGGCCTGCTAGGTGGTGGTTCAACATGGATTCCACGTCCTGGAACCAAGCCAATTTTGGAGCAGCCTTGTGATAGTGGAACCAACCAGCGAAGAACATCAATCCTGCAAAGATTAAGGCACCGATAGCGGTGCAATAGAGTTGTAACTCACTAGTTATTCCAGAAGACCGCCATATTTGAAAAAATCCGGACGTTATCTGTATTCCCTGGAATCCCCCACCTACATCTCCATTAAGTATCTCTTGACCAACTATTGGCCAAACTACCTGGGCGCTAGGCTTAACATGAGTGGGATCACTTAGCCACGCCTCGTAATTAGAGAAGCGAGCCCCGTGAAAATACATACCACTCAGCCAGATAAGAATAATAGCTAATTGACCAAAATGGGCGCTGAATGTTTTACGGGATATATCTTCTGAATCATTTGTGTGACTATCAGAATCATGAGCATCAGCATGTAGATTCCAAATCCAAGTGGTACTACTGGGACCCTTAGCTAAAGTTCTCGAGAAATGTCCAGGTTGAGCCCATTTTTCGAAAGAAGTTCTCACGGGATCCTTTTCCACCATAATCTTGACTTCTGGTTCCGGTGAACGAATAGTCATCGAGATTCTCCTCTCTTCGGACAGGGGATAGCAACGACCTACCAGCGGGGGATACGAAACTTCTAAGAGATGGAATTCGTATGTAAGGTATTCTTCTCCCTGAGTTTGGAACTGGAACAGCTGTAATAGAAGAGTTATCCGAGGCAGGCATTTAATCTTATTATTACACAACTTATTAGTGCTTTATGGACCTTGTATAGAGAGATTCTTATACGTTTCAGTAGGGGGGGGGTTACATATTACCAGATGGCAATCGGTAGGAGGAGAAGTCTTCTCCTTCCTGGTATCCCAGGGGGGGGGGGGGGGTAGAAAATGTAAAGGAATTTCTTTCAATTGTCTGGTCCCCATATCACTGCTACCCCGGCGTCACCCCCCTCTCTCATCACCTGGAACGTTTCGTAATCCTCAACCAATTTTGTGCTTCGATATAATTGCTTGGAGGAAGTGCTATTGCTTGTTTCCGACACTCAGCGGCTTGATCAAACCAAGATTCCGAAGCCTCCGGGTCTCCCTGTTGAATGGCCTGCTCCCCCCGGTCGGGATGGATAGATCCCTTCGAGATATCCTCCCTCAGAACCGGACTTGAGAGTTTCCTACCTCATGCGGCTCGAATGACTACTCAGTAGCTTATTCTCTATCTGATCCAAGAGAAGAGAGATTTACTTGGCCCCCTCCCCCGTTAGTCTAGAGAAGAATCAAGAGTAGTTACTGGGAATGGTTTCCAATCCTATCGATGCGAGATAGAATCTTTTCCATACTCCTAATTCGTGGAGGAGGGTAATAATCTCCCCCGGAACTAATTCCCCTACTTCTAAAAATAGATCCGCTGAAATGTTTCCTTTGGGATTTGATACTACACCATAGCTCGATATTCCTTTCCAAATCGATTCTATTACAGGAATCGATTGTAGAACCCCCCGAGTGAGCAAATCTCATCGTATCGACCCAGATTTTCGATGACGAATCTTTGCGGTGCTTTCTCCCTCAATTCACCCGATTATCCATGGGATTCACAGGCTTCCGTTCTTCCCCCGGACCTGAGTTACTACGGGGGACACCAAATTCCACAGCTCAGGAGAACTCCTTATGGGAGTATGCTTGTGGAAAGCCTCCTACATCGAGTGGTTTCGAATCAAGGGATCCTATAGTATGGGTAATCGCACGTAATGACGGATCACAGCCATATTATTAAGAGCCTGTGGTGGAAAAGGATTCCGTTCCAATGCTTGAAAATAGTATTCCAAAGCCTTTGCATGTTCTCCATTGCTAGTATGAATCAAACCTATATTATGGGGTATGTAACTCCGATCATGAGGATCAATCTCCAAACGCATAGCTTTGTAGTAATTTTATGAAGCTTCTGCATATTCTCCTTCGGATTGGGCCGACATTCGTCAGGGTCGCTCACTCAGCGTGAATGAGCTCCGCTTCAAAACCGTACTTGAGATTCTCACCTCATACGGCTCCTCCTGCATGATGCATGGAGAGAGACTAGTATTTGGAATAGTCTAGCAATTCCTACTCTAAACCTATGGATGAACGGGGGCTAGTGTCTGTGAAACTACTGGACTAGCCATCCCTTCTGCCAAAAATCTCTTGTTAACATGGTTGTGCCACTCCGACACGTCGACACCAAGAGACTAATGACAATTTCTCTGTTCCCAACGCTTCGAGTTTCATGGGGATCAGCTACTTCGACAATCTCCGATGATTCTAGGGGTATCCAAAATACGAACGGGATGGATGTTCGTTGTCCCAATCATTATTGGTATTCGTCATAGAAACACGACGCGCGGCTGAACCCAACCGTAACGAAGCTTTTGCGTTGTCGATTCCTCCACGTAGTGCCTCTCCCCTATGCCTACCCACGGAGTCCTACAAATAGGTCGGTCCGTAGGTTTCACCTTTTGCTTACTACTACGATTCGCCGGAGATCGAAACTGGAGCATTTGAGGCTGCATCAATCGAGGATACACGACAGAAGGACTTGTTTCCCGTTCGAAACATACCTTCACCAAACGCGGGTCTATCGGAATTTGAATCCCCCAATTAATTAGGAATTAAGGTTAATCGATTTTCCCTCCCCAAATCGCACCATCTCTATAATAAGTAAAAGCTCTCTTCTCCCTATCAGTAGTCGGTATGATTTGTAACAAGATATCCGCCAGAATCGTGGGAGTTCTATCAATAGAATTGTCATTTCTCTGGGATCTAGGCGTAATTGGAATTCCTCTTCGTTCCACTTATTATTGAGTTAATCAGGATGCCGGAAGAACAGATCTCTTTTGCAATACAAGGGGAAGAGGTGCATCCGTCTGGTATCTATGTCCCTCCCCCTCAATCGACTGGGAGGGTGGAGTAACTAATTCCGCACCGAATGAGAGTCGTGTGTGAATGGGGGTATATAGTCTCGCAGCATCCATGAATAATTACTAATGGAGTGATTGCTTTTGATGGGATCTGCATCACCTAATTGAAAATCTCTCATTATGAAATCGACTCGGAACAACTAAAAATCTATCCCAGGGATGGGGTCACCTCCCCTACCTCAATTCCGGGAATTAATCTCATTTCTTAATAACTGATGAGGCTTGCACTCACTTCCAGGAATCACTTTTTCCCGTCTATCATCGAGGATTGAGTTGCTATCCGGTTTCTTAGATTGGTAAGATGTGTAAATAGTACAAAGTTGCAGGAAAGGTGACTGAGTGGTTTAAGGTGTAGCATTGGAAATGCTATGTAGACTCTTGTTTACCGGGGGTTCGAATCCCCCCCTTTCCCCTTTGCATTCCGTCATTGACTCTGTTCCGGCACCCCAAAGAATTGCTAATCCTTTGAATGCTTCCAGTTAGTACTCCCGATTTCAAATAATAATTCCAAGAATCCCCCCCCCCGGGGGGGGGGGTATCCGAATTTCAGAATGAGGAATCCCAGACTATTAGATAATTACTTGGGGTTAGGCTTTGCGGGAGTAATACTCAACGACGAGCAATTCATTTATATCCAACCCAGTGGACTCCCGATTTGCGATTCCATTCACTAATCCTGTGGGTCTACTGTCTCCCGACGAGGAAAAAGTTGAATGATCAGGTATTTTGTCTCCCCGAGAAAATTCCATCTCTCTATTTGGTCCATTGCGAGAACCCGGTCGATTTCTCACAATAATAGTATCTTTTGGTTTGCGACGGTAACTCGGTATATCGACTATACGATCGTTCACTAGAATGTGTCTATGATTAACTAATTGCCTAGCTGCAGGAATAGTAGGAGCCATACCTGGACGAGAAACAATATTATCTGGACGCATTTCGAGTAGCTGTAATGGTACTTGACCTGTTGAACCCTTGGCTCTTCTAGCAATACGAACGTATCTAGGCAATTGTCGTTCCGTTGATCCATAATTGAAACGTAATCTCTGTTTGGCTTCCAGACGCACGCAAAATTGAGATACCTTTCTCGAAGCAGATTAATCAATAGCAATTCGTGCTTCTCTCGGATTTGATGTTTTATTTGTAAGCCCGGGTAGATCCTTGAGACGACGTATTATTTTCAGACGGGGTCCTCGATAACGAGACATAAAAACTCCTTCTTTGTAAGCATGGTAAGACCCGGAATGGACCTCTCCGTAATCGAAGTACTGGTACTATTTATAAGTGTCACCCAATTTTGTTGAACATTTGGTATTTGTAATAATCATAACATATGAATGTAGACGAACAAATACTCGAATTCCCATCGACTCTATTGGAAATGGAGGCTTCGACGCGGGGGACAAAGCCGAAGGGAGACACGGTATTGGTGCATCGACTGATACTGGGCAATATTCTGCCGGAATCGAACCGATAACCTCTGCCTTGTGAATGTGGTACTTCCGAATCCAAACCAAGCTTTCCTGGTTCTTTTGAACCCCATGGGATGGAATAGAACCCTCCTAAAGCGACAATGGTGGTTGCGCCCACGGCGCAGTCAGCCGCAAGGGTTATTCAACCACAGAGATGGGTTAGATGAGTCGATAATTCCATCTCCTACCGTATCGTATTGATTTAATTACCCCACCCGTGTATAATTCTTATGGGTACGCGAATACGGAGAAGCAGGGTATGGTCTCGCAGATATATATTCTCTGGGATCGGTGGAGTCCCTTTCTGGAGGAAATTGGGAATAGAAACAGAAAAGGGAAGAGGTTGAGAATTCGGGAATCGGGACGGGGTATATAATTTCCGCTTGACCGGAATCAAGAGACTCGTGAAATATCTCTGGAACAAATGGCATGGAACATGCAAACTCGGATGGCATGCAAAAGGATTTGATGCAATTGCAGATCCATTGCTTCGGTTTGGGACTCAAGGGGGGGGGGGGTATGGCGGAATGGTAGACGCTGCGGACTCGATTGGATTGAGCCTAGGTATGGAAACACACCGAGTGATAGCTTTCAAATTCAGGGAAACCTAGGATTATTTAGTAGGCGATCCTGAGCCAAATCTCATTTCAGAAGCAGGATTCGGATGATGAGATAGGTGCAGAGACTCGACGGAAGCTATTCCGACGAACGATCTATTAATTTCTATTATTCATTAAGCGGATAGATGTTCTCTTTCCATGGATGATTCAATCTAGAATGATCCTATAAGCGGCGAGGATCCTCTCCCAGTGCATACTCAACATCCGCACCGAGGATTGTATCAAAATCTCGAGAATCTCGGGTATTGGTGGGATCTACTCGATTATCCCCGAATCCCATCTTCTCCTGATTTCCTCTTTGTGTATGTATACTCCGTATTCGGATGAATATGGTTCGATGAATAACCATTAGTAACAGACCTTCGCGGATAGAGATGGAGTCCAACTCTACGCCGTTGATGGAAACAGCAATGCAAATTGTGGTAGAAAGAAAATCCGTTGGTCTTTGTAGGACCGTGAGGGTTCGAGTCCCTACATCCCCAGTAGAACGGGATGAAACATATTATCCAAATTGCGTAGGAGTTGTGGGAAGCATCTACCCCATGAAACAGAGAAATCCCTCCCCGTCTATTCTGGTGGATGGGATTCTTCGACCCATCAAGCGGACGAAGGGTATCGAGATACATCTCCCGAATACGTATTGATTTCCTCCACCTAAACGAGAGGGGATCCATGCTCCCGATTCATAGCTCAATCGAATCGGATTGATGTCTCGTCCCCAGCTCGAGAATATTTTTGAGTGGTTTGCGACTGAACCATTCGGCAAATCCAATGGATTGTCTGAATGGTTCGCCTGCAAGGTATAAAAAAAAAAATGGATTCGTGAGGATAGTTACTTCGATTGGACGGATAGGTAAGGGAAAGAATCAATCCACGCTGGGATATTTGTTTGGGATTATCGCGGAATCACTGGCCGGGATAGCTCAGTAGGTAGAGCAGAGGACTGAAAATCCTCGTGTCACCAGTTCAAGTCTGGTTCCTGGCATACCGATGGGAAATAATTTGATCTGATGGCTGCGGGCGAAAACCGCACTTGGAAATAGGAGAATCCAAAAAAAAAATATGGATTGCTTATTGGTCTACTGGTCGGGGTATGTATCTATACCCACACCTACATACGCTTGAACGTGCATATGTAGGTGCGGATTTCGATGCAGATACGTGGATGCGATTGATCGTACGAGAAACAAGTGTCTCAAATAAGGTAGACCAGCCTCACCTGCCGCACAAGATTAAATAGAATGATACAGAATTGGCTAGTGGGAGGATGGCTTTCAATTTTGCCTCCGTCCCAATTCGATAAGCATCCTGTAGCTCATAAAAGTCGGGTACGACATAATCCTTACGTAAAGGCCATCCCAGCCGGCTCCCAGGCATTAAGATACGTTGTAGGTGCGGATGACTCTCATAAGTGATTCCTAACATATCATAGGATTCCCGTTCCTGGAAATTGGAACTTTTCCAAACCCAACAAACGGATGGAATCCTGGGGTCTTTTCTCGGAACGAAGACTTTTGTACATACTTCTTCAGGTTGATCTGCATCGTCTCGCACCTCCGTCAGATGATACACACTAGCTAGGGATCCTCCTGGTGCTGCATCATAGGCACATTGGGAACGGGGATAATTGAAACCGCACGCATATGAAGCAACAGCTATAGAAGGCCAATCCCCTGCTTTGACCTGTGGGATCTCGACACCCCGGTAATCAGAACCTAAAGGTCTGTGGGCTAAACTATGTCTAGTCGACCAAGCGGGTAATCGACCCCGCATCTCGATGTTGGAATCGCCGTTGTTATTGATAATACTCATATTAGCTAACGTTCTATATCTCTGTGGAATATCTTCACCCGCCCGCCTCTGATACGGATTCTTCATGCATACTTTCGAATCCACTCAATCCCTTCGAGAGGATATTTGATAGGGATTTCGAAGACTGATTTGCGATTCGTTGATTGTATTCACCGGTATAGGTATTGGGTACGAAAAAAAGTCGGTGATTCAGACTAAAATATCTCTTCCGGGTTCGACAAGAAGTTCGATCCCTATAGTTTTCCTGAGCAATTCTTTTGCGGGGTTTTGTCACAGCATCAATAATAGCTTCGGGCTTGGGCGGACGACCCGGCAAATAAATGTCCACAGGAATCAATTTATCCACTCCGCGAACGGTGCTGTAAGAATCCGTACTAAACATGCCTCCCGTAATGGTACATGCCCCCATAGCAATTACATACTTTGGTTCGGGCATTTGTTCATAGAGTCTCACTAGAGACGGAGCCATCTTCATGGTGATAGTACCCGCCGTTATTATGGGATCAGCTTGTCTGGGGCTGGATCTTGGTACTAGACCGTACCGGTCGAAGTCGAAGCGTGAACCAATTAATGAGGCGAATTCAATGGAGCAGCAGCTAGTACCGTAAAGGAGTGGCCACAAACTGGAAAGTCGAGACCAATTGGAGAGATCATTCAAGTTAGTCAAAATAATCGAGTTTGATGTGTCTTGATCGGGGGAGAAGGACTCCACGGAGTTAATTAGTGGATTCCCCCCACGGGAGTCGACTCCGTTCCTCTTACCCGAATAGTTAGAAATTAGGACCATTCCAATGCTCCTTTTCACCATGCATAAATCGAACCGACAATTAATATGGATATGGGGATAGACACTTCAGTAAAAGCAAATAGACCCAATTCCCTGAAACTCATAGCCCGGGGATAGGGAGAGACCGTCTCGACGTCGGGAATAACGAATACCGGGGCAAACATATAATAACGGATCTGGAATTGGATCCAAGCCCCTCCCTTTGGTTCCATACCTGATTCATAGCTTGTTAGTTTTTCAGGCCCCTCGCGGATGGGTGCGACGGATCTGGAAACCGAAAAGGCTGTATAGGGAATAAGGATGGATACTAGTAGGAGGATCCGGAAGGAATCGTGTTTAGGAAGCAAAAACATTTACATACTCCTCCTGCTTCGGTATTTATCTTCTCACCCCACCGTGTGGGTGTAACATCTTTATGATAAGTGAAGGGGGGGGGGGTTGCTGACTCCTCGATCGTTCGATCGGGGATGAGATGCCAGACGTGGCTCACGGACATCTCATCCCAGAATGGAATCGGGATGTACACCCCCCCAGTGATGAGCCAATCGTCCCTCCGATCCAGTCCTCGGAAGATGCTGGATACCAAATGGACTTGCGAGAAGATTATTAGAAACGGGACTCCCCATCCGGAAATGAGCTCTTGGCTGGAATCCGTGAGATGAGTCAAATTGCCGGAAGAACCGGATGGGGACTATATTCTACTAAGTAGGTAGTGGGGTATGGTATGTACCTCCCTACCGAATCGATGCATAAGATTGATTTATACGGATTATCTATTATGGAAAGCAATCCGTCAATTTAGATTCTTATCTGAATTTTCTCCGATTGACCATCATTGAGGAACTTATTAATGAATAATTCCTTCTCCTTCCTGATCTTCATCCCTATCCCCTGATCGAAACGGAAGTAGTGACCCTACGATCTATATAGTTCATGCGAGTCGCGTTGAATCTGGGTAATTCTCAATTAGTTCCGCTGCGATGGGCGAGACCGGCTTATCATTAAAGATTAGGGCTATACGGATTCGAACCGTAAACATTCTCGGTAATGCAGATCGGAATATATAAATTCTTGAACTGCTTCACGAACCCAACATGCTTCTTTCGTGGCATTGGGCTCCCTCATCAACTAGTCTTCCACCGGATGGGAGGAAGAAGCCATTGTTGATGCACCATCCTTTGCTTCATTATAAATAACAAAGAAATGGTTCCGTGTGCTCGAAGAACTCGTTCCCTCCGAAGCAATCCCGAAGTCTCTCGAGAAGATTCTTAGTGTTGACACAGGTTTGCATCCCGTAGACACAAATCCACTTAATTCTAAGTGTCTCGATCGCCTAGGAAGGAGATACGATACCCTCATACACCTCAAGGTTCGTAGGACGAAGAAGAGATCTTGTTGAGGTCCTCGCATTGCCCCCACCACCCTTAGCATTAGACGTATCATCTACTGACCATATCAACCCACCGAAATCGATCCTTTTTCCGATCGATTCTTCGTCATGCTACTGTTCTTCCACATCTCCCAATAGGGTAAGACATAAGTAACTTACGCGGTATATTCCGCGTAGATCGGTTGAATAGCGACGAACCCTTCCCGAGAAGCATCGGCGCACGTGTAAACGAGGTGCTCTACCGTTGAGCTATAGCCCTGTGGCTACATTAGTATAATGCATCGGATGATCCCTGTCAAGCTGGTAACCAACCGAGAAGGAGGCGAGACTCATCTTTTGCCGTTAAAATCAAATATTTATTGATGTTCTAATTGTTTGAAATTCTCTCCCTGGGTCGGTATAATAGAGTACTACAAGCAATAGAAGCCTACTTAACTCAGTGGTTGGAGTGTCGCTTTCATACGGCGAGAGTCATTGGTTCGAATCCAATAGTAGGTAAAACTCATTAGGTACCACAATACTTGAAATGATACCTAATAAGTTCTACAAATATTTGGGATGGATACGAAGTATTACGGGACTAACAAATCATTGTGTGTCCCATCATGCTTTTCCCGTCGTTTCTCACAGGCGCAACTAAAAGTGGGAATGATTGAGTAGTATTTGAAGCCTCTAATCTCGCCTTAGCTCTTTTAAATGCTAGATTAGCTTCAATAGCTTTCCTTCTGCCTTCGGCTTGAGCTGCGTCAGCTTGAGCTGTCTGAAGAGCTTCCCGAGCCTCCTCAGGATCAATTTCGGTAGCTCGTTCTGCTTCGTTGACTGATGTTGTTACCTGATTACTGTCTACCATGGCGAAACCACCCATCAACGCCATTGCGGACCACTGTCCATCGTGACGTACCTTCGGGACTCCCATATCCAAAGCTGTAAGAAGTGGAGCGTGATTGGGCAATACACCAATCTGGCCACTACTCGTAGATGGGACGATTTCTCGAACCTCAGAATTCCAAACAGTTCGATTAGGAGCCATTACACGAAGATTCAGTACCATCCCTTTCATTGACCCTCCACTTGTAAGGTTGCAGCCTTCGTGGTGGCTTCATCGATGTTGCCAACCAGATGAAAAGCTTGTTCAGGGAGATTATCCAATTCTCCAGGAAGAATCATTTGAAATCCCTTAGTGGTTTCTGTTAAACTAACATATTTCCCTGGCGAACCAGTAAATACTTCTGCTACGAGGAAGGGTTGTGATAAGAAACGTTCTATCTTCCGAGCCCGAGCTACCGTTAGACGGTCCTCTTCTGACGATTCATCCAGTCCGGGAATAGCTATAATATCTTGCAATTCCTTATAACGCTGTAAAGTCTGTTTAACCCCTTGTGCGGTTTCGTAATGCTCTTCACCCACAATCCAGGGTTGTAACATGGTTGAAGTCGAATCCAAGGGATCTACAGCCGGATAAATACCTTTAGCTGCTAGTCCTCTCGAAAGCACAGTGGTAGCATCTGGGTGTGCAAATGTTGTAGCAGGAGCTGGGTCAGTCGAATCATCTGCAGGTACATAAACAGCTTGAATAGAAGTTATCGATCCTTCCTTGGTAGAAGTAATTCTCTCTTGTGGGGATCCCGTTTCTGTACTAAGAGTTGGTTGATGACCCACGGCGGAAGGCATTCTACCCAATAAAGCAGAAACTTCTGATCCTGCTTGGACAAAACGAAATATGTTGTCGATAGATAAAAGGACATCTTGCTTGTTCACATCTCGGAAATATTCAGCCATTGTCAGAGCAGTTGAACCAACTCTCATACGAGCTCCTGGTGGTTCATTCATCTGACCATGAACTGGAGCCACCTTCGATTCTGATATATCTTGTTCATTAATAACTTTCGATTCCTTCGTTTCCATGTAAAGATCATTACCCTCACGGGTGCGTTCCCCCACCCCACCAAATACAGATACACCTCCGTGAGCCTTGGCGATGTTGTTAATTGATTCCGTGATAGGAACCGTTTTTCCCACTCCAGCTCCTCCAAATGATCCAATCTTTCCTCCTCGACGATAGGGAGCCAAAAGATCCGCGACTTTAATCCCCGTCTCAAATATAGATAATTTAGTATCCAACTGCGTAAATGCCGGAGCGGATCTATGAATGGGGGACGTCGTACCAATATCTACGGGACCCAAGTCATCGACGGGTTCACCAGGGACATTAGAGATTCAACCAGGAGTAATTTCACCAACAGGAACACTGAGAGGAGCTCCTGTATCGACGACGCCCATACCTCTCATCAGACCATCTGTAGCACTCATAGCTACGGCTCTGACTTCATTATTACCCGGTAATTGTTGCACCTCACGAGTAACATTAATCTCTTGACCCGCCGGGTTTTTCCCCTTAACCATCGAAGAGTTGTAGATATTGGGCATTTTACCTGGAGGGAAAGACACATCCGATACTGGTCCAATGATCTGGGTAATATATCCCACATTTCTCTCCACTGATTTAGAAATTCCAAAAGCAGAAGAACTGGTTTTCGTAACTGTTTTGGTGTATTATCTTCATTTGATTGTCGAATTGGCAGAACCATCTGGCATTTCATTGCTAATTGGTTGATGGTGGGGAGTTACTAGTTCCACACCCTTCTCCCCCTTTTTCAAACATATCATTTGCTTCCTCGGAAGTCGATTCCGATCCATCCAGATGGGTGACAGGTACTGTAGGATTTGATTTCCTCCTCTCCACATATGGGTCGGAGGCAAAAGAGCGCGATACCCACGAGTTGGTCCATCTAGTTAGATGTGATTGCTACATCTCATTCGTCGAATCCCCTTTTTTCCCCCGTCTATTCGCAAAGCGAACCAGATATCGAATTCAATCCCCTTTTTTGCTTCTACTGACCAGTCTAACCACGAAAAGATTCCCGAGTCAATGTATCGAGATGTATTACGATCTAATTCTTCAAGCAATTTCCGTGCGAAACAACCAGAGTCAGTTGCATTACATGTGGGACGTATTATAAAATACTAATGTCCCATGCTTGAGGTAGAGTTTCGACAAACGTCTCGAGTCGAATCTATCAGGACCTATTCCACGCTTCACGTTGAATTCTTCCATCTATGTCGAGCAGATCTCATCCTTGCAGGATTTACTAATTGAATTGTAAGGAGGGACTCATGTCACCACAAACAGAGACTAAAACAGGTATTGGGTTCAAAGCTGGTGTTAAAGATTATCGACTAACTTACTATACTCCCGATTATGAGACCAAAGATACTGACATCTTGGCAGCCTTCCGGATGACTCCGCAACCCGGGGTACCGCCTGAGGAAGCTGGAGCTGCAGTAGCTGCAGAATCTTCCACAGGTACGTGGACCACTGTGTGGACGGATGGACTGACTAGTCTCGATCGTTACAAGGGTCGATGCTACGACATCGAACCCGTTGCTGGGGAAGAGAATCAATATATCGCATATGTAGCTTATCCTTTGGATCTATTTGAAGAGGGTTCCGTCACCAATATGTTCACTTCCATTGTAGGTAACGTATTTGGATTTAAAGCCCCACGAGCTCTACGTTTGGAGGATCTGAGAATTCCTCCTGCTTATTCCAAGACTTTCATTGGGCCGCCTCACGGTATCCAAGTCGAAAGGGATAAACTGAACAAATATGGTCGTCCCTTGCTGGGATGTACAATCAAGCCAAAATTGGGCTTATCTGCTAAAAACTATGGCAGGGCTGTTTACGAATGTCTCCGTGGCGGACTTGATTTTACGAAGGATGATGAGAACGTAAATTCTCAACCATTCATGCGTTGGAGGGACCGGTTCCTGTTTGTGGCAGAAGCTCTTTTCAAGGCTCAGGCCGAAACGGGCGAAATAAAAGGACATTATCTAAATGCCACTGCGGGTACGTGTGAGGAAATGATGAAAAGAGCAGTCTTTGCTAGAGAATCGGGAGCACCCATCGTCATGCATGATTATTTGACGGGAGGCTTCACTGCAAATACTAGCTTGGCCTTTTATTGTCGAGATAATGGGCTACTGCTTCATATCCACCGCGCGATGCATGCTGTTATCGATAGACAGAGAAATCACGGTATCCATTTTCGTGTCCTAGCCAAAGCATTGCGTATGTCCGGCGGGGATCATATCCACGCCGGGACCGTAGTGGGTAAACTGGAGGGAGAACGAGAAGTCACACTGGGTTTCGTCGATTTGCTACGCGACGATTATATCGAGAAAGACCGAAGCCGTGGTATATATTTCACTCAGGATTGGGTATCCATGCCAGGTGTATTTCCCGTAGCCTCGGGAGGTATCCATGTCTGGCATATGCCCGCTCTAACTGAAATCTTCGGAGATGATTCTGTCTCACAGTTCGGCGGAGGAACCTTGGGACACCCCTGGGGAAACGCACCAGGCGCCGTAGCTAATCGAGTTGCATTGGAGGCTTGTGTACAAGCTCGTAATGAGGGACGTGATCTTGCTCGTGAAGGTAACGAGATTATCCGCGAAGCTAGTAAGTGGAGTCCCGAATTGGCTGCTGCTTGCGAGGTATGGAAACAGATCAAATTTGAATTCGACACAATTGATACATTGTAATTTCCGTAACTATTCGGGAATCTCATTCATTCGGTAGGATTCGTGGGGCGAACAGGGAGTATAGGGAGAAGGAACATTCCCCTCCATACTCCCGATATGCCACGGATCGGAGTTGGTAGCTCAGCGGATGAGAGCACATGGTTCCGATCCATGGGGACGGGGGTTCGAATCCCCCCCAATTTGCATAGGAGAGGTGGAATACGAGCTGCAGAGACTCGAGTAGTAAGGAAATGATTCAGTGCCTCTCAGTACACGACACAACTATTTCCACGAAGTGTTATTGGATAATTATTTGTGGGGTTCTAACATATGATTGATCAAATAGATGATCAGTCAATTGCCAATTAGTTATCGGATTCGGAGTCAGTCTCGATTCGACGCCTATTCCGAACAGACGCTGATCCTGATAGTTCAGAAATGATTTCTCCATCTCTGTGTCTATCTCATTGATGAAATGAAATCTAATAGAATCGACTGTTTTTACCTCCGAAGCGAAGGAGAAGAAATGAATGAGGAAATTCCTATGTCTGTGAGAAATCGGTTCGAAGATAAACGCGAATTTGGTGGATTGATCGGGGCTTTCCTCGAAAAAGCCACAAAGGGTTACGTTTTGAGTGAGAGAGGAAGGAATAGAGACATAAGCATTGATACCGACAGGGGGTTGTGGACTCGGTGTGACAACTGCGGTAACATGCTTTACGTGAGATTCCCAAAACAAAATAAAAATATTTGTGAGGAGTGCGGCTATCACCCCCCAATGACTAGTACAGAAAGAATCGAACTTCCGATCGATCGTGACACTTGGATTCCCATGGATGAAGACATGACTGCATAAGATGTTCCAGGTTTCTCTGACGGGGATTCTCATGGAAGTCGCATCATCAACTCCCAGAAACGAACGGGTTTAACTGATGCTGTTCAGACAGGGGTGGGATGTCTAAACGGGACACCTATTGCGCTTGGTGTTACGGACTTTCAATCCACGGGGGGAAGTATGGGTTCTGTGGTAGGTGAAAAGATTACCCGCTCAATCGAATGTGCCACGGATCAATCCCTTCCACTAGTTATTATCTGTGCTTCCGGCGGAGCACGTACGCAAGAAGGGACGTTGAGTCTGATGCAGATGGCTAAGATTCCTCCCGTCCCACAAATACATCAGGTTCAGAAGGGATTATTATATATATCGGTTCCTACCTATCCAACTACGGGTGGTGTTACTGCTAGTTCTGGTACGTTAGGGGACGTAATTATTGCTGAGTCCAAAGCATACATAGCATTTGCTGGGAAAAGGGTGATTGAACAAACACTGCGTCAGAAGATACCCGATGGCTTTCAAGTAGCTGAATCTTTATTTGATCATGGATCACCCGATTCAATTGTTCCACGTAATCCTCTAAAAGGTGTTCCGAGTGAGATATCTGAGCTTTATTCTTCAGCTCCTTGTAAAAGGAATTGAACCTCCTTTCCCCCCATTCGGTTAAACCCCCGTTTCTATCACTCTCCCTCCTTCTCATTAATCAAGTTAGGAATTATCAATTCGGGGTTGTCCTACTAATCTCTCTACCTCTCCAATGAGAGGAATTTATTCAGCGAACCGTCGTAACAATACTTTTCTATCCTTCTCTGATATCACGCCATGCAAATTATGCCACAATGCAATTATACCTCAGTAAGAAATCGAGATTAACCATCGGTATAATTTCGGACTCTGCTGTGCGCCTGATTCGACGAAGTAGACACCGCGGATGTCTGCAGATTCATTGAGTCAGTTGATCGGAGCTGGAATCAGATACCTTACCGGAAACAATATGGATTTCGTAGCAATTTCCGAGTAACTGTCTCGATATATCGAATGTATAAAAACTTCCTTTCTACGTGAGATAAGGAGACTATTATTAGACATTGGGGGATAAAAGATAAAAATAACAATATAATGTCATTATAGATACATCTATCTGTGTCATATCTTTCTTACTTGAGGTGATTCCATTACGACAGCGTCCTATTTACCTTCCATTTCTGTACCCCTAGTAGGTTCGGTCTTTCCGGCAATTACAATGATATCTCTGTTTATTTATATAGAACGGGACGAAATTCTACAATTTCTTGTTCTGTACACTATCTCACGGAAATTGTTCCATAGGATCGATCAATTACGACTACTACTCTTGCTTTTGATTCGGTCGGATATATTCTTTCCACATAGCTTCACCGGCGGTTATTTTATTTGAGCACTTGTTTTAGCACTTGGGAATCTTTAACGTCATCTCAATCTATATCTCACTTTCCCCTTATGGATAAGTGAGACGTGGATCGTTCCATCGTTGCTAAGACATATAGATCTTAGCGACCCCCACCTACGCACCAAAACAGTGGAAAATGTTCTAAACTTCTCGGAAACAGAATCCCTTCCAAGAATCCTTTTCAAAATGAAGTGATGTCGAAGCATCGGCTGTATCTGTATCTGCATCTATTCGGGGAGGGGGGGGGGGGGTAGGGTAGAGGTGGGACCAATAACAATATAAGCGGCTGATTCATTCCAACAAGGCAATTTCTGGAGGGAGTATTAATGAATCGTCAATCCGAATGGTTTCGAGTAGATTCTCCAAGAGGTTCTCGTAGATTCAGTAATTTGTGTTGGGCCCGTATCCCGGTTCGTGGCGCAATGGGTTTTCCGGCGGTTGGAATCTCTAGTTATATTGGTGAAGATTTAATCCCCACACTTCCATCTGGACAGATTGTTTTCATTCCACAAGGTATTGTGATGTGTTTCTATGGTATCGCGGGTCTCTTCCCTGGATTTTATCCGTGGCGTACGATATTTCGGGATGTGGGTAGCGGCTACAATTCATTTGATAAATGAGAAGGAATCTTCCCCATTTCTCGCTGGGGTTTCCCCGGGGGAAACCGTCGTATTTGTATCCAATTTGCAATGAGAGATATACAAGCAGTTAAATTGGAAATTCGAGGAGGTTTCTATCCTCGTCGAGTCCTTTACTTGAAGATGAGGGGTCGGCAAGACATTCCCCTAACCCGGATTGGTGAGGATTCGGCGTCGGGAGAAACAGAAGAAAAAGCTGCTGAACTTGCTCGTTTTTCACGTGTATCAATCGAGGGATTCTAATATTTCGACCGATCCGGAGGTTCCTAGAAGAAGCGAATGAGATGAGGGAAGGAAATTAGGATGGTATAGTGACGATTAGAGAAGGGAATTAGAAAAGAGGATTCGATTACGGGGATTCATCCACTTAGTAATTTACTTCGTGAATTCCCCTCCTCACCATATAAATAATATATGAAATCATACTGTTGGAGACTCCTCCGGTGGTTCTACAATACCCCACGTCGCTCCCCGGATAGAGCTTACGAAGCTAGTAAGCGACTACAATCCGTAAGAGAAGACTCTTCCTATTATCTAGAAACAATATCATCTACGGAAGATTCGTCACAGGCTGCGGTAGCTCATACGGATGCAGAACCTAGTAAATCTCTATCTACTATATATCGGAGTCTTTTAGAATGTAGGATCAGCATATCTGTATCGAAGATTCGGAATAGTCTTAAGTTCTTTATCAGGAGGAAGCAACGCCAGTTGCTCCTGATCGGGAATTATCCTCCTACCTCCCGTGGGAAAGAAATATCGACAGAGGAAAGGTCCCGTGATGCATCTCCATCTCACCCCCCAGTTGCTCTGCCTCTTCAATCAGCGCCTCCACTGGTTCGTCTAGATCCCTGCAGGGTGGGGAGGAAACCAAACATAATTGGTGATTTATCGCAAAATCCACCAGGGGATAATCCTTTGGCTCCTGCGGGTAAATATGTGTCAAGAGAATCGAGTAAGACGGAACAAATGAATAGGAAATTGGCTCGGATCGAAGCAACTCCAAATGATCCTGATTCCTGGACACGGCACCGTCCCACAACTTCTCCGTCACTCCAAATAAATGATAACTCAAATGATAAATTTTCTGTCCGCAAATCAGTGGATTCCCCCAGTAGTACAACGGCTTATGAGTCTATAAGTCTGATGCCACGGTCCATAACTCGTACTTCATCAAGGTTCAACACAGAGTTGACGGGTCAATCGAGTTCATTAGTACTTAACGATTCTGAATTGGCTAAATATCAAGCAGTAGCTCCTATTCAATATATCGGATGTCTATTACTTCTCCCTTCCGCGATTCCAATTGTCTTGAAGAATTGGTTTCTAGAACCTCGGATCAGAAATTGGTGGAATACCTTCCAGTCACAAATATTTATTAATTCTTTCCGGGAAGAGGTAGCTCTCAAACGACTTCAGGAGATAGAAGGCTTACTCCGGTTGGGTGAAACAATGAGAGGCTCTGTATATACCTAATTACAAGACTACGGCACAGATGTGTATGACAAAACTATTCAATTGGTGGTAATATGTAACGAGGGAAACACCCAGATAATCTCGCACCTAGTAACCGACGTAATTAGCATTGCCACCTCGATCTGCTTGTTCGTAGTAGGTAAAGAAAGACTCGCAGTTTCAAATTCCTGGATTCGGGAGTTATTCTATAGCTTAAATGATACGACGAAAGCGTTCTCTACTCCACCATTAACGGATTTATGTATTGGATTTCACTCCCCCCACGGTTGGGAAATAGTTGTAGATTCTCTCCTGGAACATCTGGGATTCGCTCACAACAAATATGTAATCTCTTGTTTCGTCTCAACCTTCCCGGTTATTTCAGACACAGTCTCCAAATATCGGATTCCTCGCCATTTGAGTCGTATATCTCCTTCAATCGTAGCGACTTATCACACAATGAATGAATGATAATCACTCCACCGAGTATCTGCCAGTTGCATCCAACGGAGTAGACTCACTTCTCGTAGGAATTGGATTTTATTATCCTCTTCTGGTATTGGGTAGTGGGAGGATAAAAATTTGCAATTCCCGCAATCGTCGGGATATCAGAATACTCCAAAAGAGGGGAGTAATATTTTACCTATGATGTCAAGAAACAATCTATTTGTGAGAAACCCTAATACTAATAATCGAACTATGCGAAAGAGAAGTAGTAAGGACTGGATGGCGAAGTGGTTGACCCTGTCATTTCCAATGTTGATCACTCTGGATGGAATGAATCGTCCATCCGTATCAAATGCATATCCGATTTTTGCGCAATAGAATTACGAGGATCCACGAGAAGCAACTGGACGTATTGTATGTGCTAATCGTCACTTGGCTAAGAAACCCGTGGATATTGAGGTTCCGCAATCTGTTCTTCCCAATACTGTGTCCGAAGCAGTTGTTAAGATTCCTTATGATATGTAGATAAAATAAGTACTTGCAAATGGTAAAAAGGGAGGATTGAATGTAGGCGCCGTACCGATCCCACCCGAAGGGTTTGAATTGGCTCCTTCTGATCGTCTTCCAACCGAAGCGAGGGAGAAATTAAGTAAACTTTCGTTCCAGAGCTATCGCCCCGATAGAAAGAACATGATAGTAATAGGTCCGGTTCCGGGTAAGCTATATAGTGAAATCGTATTTCCGATTCTCTCACCGGATCCTGCCGTTGATAAAGAGGTACACTTTTTAAAATACCCCCTATATGTTGGAGGGAATAGGGGAAGGGGACAGATCTATCCCGATGGAAGTAAAAGCAATAATACGGTTTACAACGCTTCGGCGACGGGAAGGATAACTAGAATAACACGTAGGGAGAGGGGGGGTGGATACGAAATCACTACCCAAGAGACATCGGGGGGTCGTGAAGTAGTTGATACTGTACCTCCCGGTCCCGAACTTATCGTTTCGGAGGGTGAATATATTAAAGCTGATTAACCATCGACCAATAACCCTAACGTGGGTGGATTCGGTCAAGCAGAGGCAGAGATTGTACTTCAGGATCCATTACGTGTTCAAGGTCTTCTACTTTTTCTTGCATCGGTTACTCTGGCCCAGATATTCCCAGTGTCAAAGAAGAAGCAGTTCGAGAAAGTCCAATTGGCGGAGATGAATTTCTGAGTCCATACTTTTCGGATGTGAACCATCCGGAAAGGGTTGGTAATTGACTGTAAATCCGACGAGTCAAAGACAAATTCTGGATTTCTACCTCTTCTATACGTCTAAACGAAGCGATAAGTACAACTCTTGTGGTATCATTTGGAGCCGGTTGAGTCCAGTTAGCAGTAAGAATAACTGGAATTCTTCAAAAACATATTCGGTGATGAAACCAAGTTTTCAATAATAGTCTCCCCGACAGGTATCAGAAAATATATCCAATTTTGCTAACTATTTTTTCTATTCCGATATCGGTGGTGGCGGGTGAGCCACCGCCACCGTGTACTCCCCCCAATTTACTATGAGGAAATCGACCTGGAATTGGATTTAAACCTCAGGTCGAGTCCTTCCTTCTTCCTCCCGAGTCCAGAGATTTAATGTGATATGATTCCCCCCATCCCTCGATCTCTCGAAGAATCAGACGAGTGACTCGTGGGTTGGTTTGTTATCAAAAGCATATGCACCCTCCCAATCCCGGTAGGAATCTGTCCCATACTTATCAAATGATTGCAATAATTACCGCCCCTTCATCCAATTGCGATCGATTCTTCGGGAGAGAATCGATCGAATAACCTACTCACCCGAGTACGGTACCAGAATTTGACTCTGCTGAGGCGGAGTAGCATATACAGCTGGGGGGTTGTCGCACCCGGAGCAGTAGAACAGACTCCGGAAGAGGGGGTTGACCCGTTTCCGGACCTATGAACCCCCGGGATCCGGCACATCTTTTCACCTGCGAGTAGGAAGAATTTCCCAATGCTTATTCATTCTCAGAGGGATGATCCCAATCCCGAATAGGCTCCATGAAAGAATATTCCCAGTAGACCTATCACGAGTATACCAGCTACGGTACCTATAAGCCACAGAGGAATCCTTCCAGTGGTATTGGCCATTTGTCCCACCCCCCTCCCTTTTTGATTTCATTATTTAGTCACGACTCGAGACACGAACAGTCACAAATAAATCAGGTCTTAGTTTTTCCCAATTGGGGTTATCAAATCTCTTCAGTTTCTAATTGAAGAAGTAGTTGGAAAATGAGACGGCAAGTACGAAGATCAATAAGAGTCCCCGATAAAGGCTTGTACGATTCAATTCCACACTCTGTTTATTCGGGTTCGGTTGCGTCGTGGATTTATAGCTTATATAGGGATTATCGCTGAATGAATTGCATTGCCGATATAGAGCCTGGAAAAAAAACTGTAGGTACAGCTAGTCCGTGGACGGCTAGCCACCTAACGGTGAAAATCGGATAAGTTCTATCTGGAGTCGTTGGTACCTCCTGAGATCTAGTAAATGCATCAGCTTGTTCCAGCGAATCGAAGCGGCCAGTTACTAAAGGAACTTCTTGTCGGCTCTCCGTAAAATATTCATTTGGGCGGGGACTTCCAGAAACGTCGTAAGCCAAACCTGTACTGACGAATAACCAACCTGCAATAGACGGAGAAGGTATAGTAATGCTATGGATGACCCAGTATCGAATACTAGTAATAATGTCAGCAGAAGGACGTTCTCCCGTATTCCCAGACATGTTCAGCTCCGTATATCCCTGCGGGATTAAGGAGGATTGCTTGCCGAGAGGTGTGAGTACCAGTAGATGGAGAATCTACCGGTATACCTGAGCGATCCCCGTTAAGTTGTCATTATTATACCGAGGGTATACCCGAAACATACTGGATTAGTATAGCTAGCCCCCCCTCGAAGCAGCAATATTCCTCTTATTTCGCCGGATAAATAAACGAGTTGTAAATAAACCGAGCGGAGAAACCGTAATTCCCCCCCTCCCCCCCGAGTATACAAATCTATCAGTATTTTCTCCGCGTTTTAGGAGAACCTATGGAAAGAATATGATTCTTTTTTTTCCCCGATTGTTCAATTGGAGGTTCCGATGCTTCCGGTGAGTCTCAACGCGCGTGGTTAACCCACCACGTCTAAGTTTCTTTCGAATGACTTCCGTATCAAATCCTGCCATTAGAACTATAGGATTCTCCATCGAGAACTCGGGGGAACCTGGTCATGTAGGGGTATCTGATACATATAATTGAGATATTAATATCCAATCTTGTCTTGTTCCTCTTTCTGGGAAGATTCGATTCCTCCCACTCATTCAGAGGTTGGAGATATTTCGATGAACTGTCGATCCCATTCCCAGCTTCTGAAACGCGATCTTCTCGTCGGATAAACTGCTCTCATATGTCTACCAAGCTTCGAATCCCCTTTCGATAGTTCCGAGTAACCAATTATTTTTCTACTAACCTATCTGCTAAATCAATTTGGTACTTAAATCTATGCTTACTCCACCGAGTCACTTCGCTTTTCTATCGTCCGCACCAATCTCAACTTCAGTATTATTTGTTGGATTGAATAAGATCCGGCTTATATGATACAAGAGTATCAGCTTAGAAGGAACGAGGAGTGCCCATTAGCACTTACTGATCCGCCGCACTTACCAATCATCTATTACCAATTAATACCTGAATCTTTTTCGGTAAGTATTTGTACTAAATGTATGTGAACCCAAATGGTTGAAGCACTGCTATCCGGAATTGTGTTGGGTTTGATCCCAATAACTCTAGCTGGATTATTTGTAACTGCATATTTGCAATATCGACGTGGCGACCAACTAGATATTCGGTAGAAGACGGAGACTCATTTGCCATATCCTTCTCCCATTCCTAAGATCTCTCTGGTAATCCAGAGGGATCGGGAAATGCAAATTCTTAGTATGTGTGGGTATTGGTCGAACCAGCTGATACCGACTTGAGTCGGAGAAACACGCCCTGTAGGATTTGAACCTACGACATCAGGTTTTGGAGACCTGCGTTCTACCGAACTGAACTAAGGGCGCTCCATTCCCCACGTAAGCCAGTTTCCATTCTAATCAGAATCTGCGGACATCCGGACACGGGAATAGAATCAGACTCTTAATCGGAGTGGTTCTTTCACCGACCAGGAGAGAGGAAGATAAATGGAATGTCTCTTGTGGGGGAATCAGTTGAATAACACAAACAATCTACCCAGATGGATTTCTCTTGTCACCAATTTCTCACCAATATCATTTTGGGATGTACGGGGAACAATAGGGATGACAGGATTTGAACCTGCGACATTTTGTACCCAAAACAAATGCGCTACCAAACTGCGCTACATCCCTATTGGTCTCGATCTCCGACTGGCATTCTCGGTATTGAGACGCGTGATCCAAGTAATTATAACTGATAGCCACAGAACTTGACTACCCACTTAAGAAGTAACCATGTCCCGAGAGGATGTCGCCTCCGAATCATTCCCAGACCGGAAGAATCCGATTCCCTTACTGGGGTTGGTCGTGGTAAAAATACTGGAAGAGACACATCATCTTCCTAGTCGATTGAAAAACGAAGGAGAATTCACAATGCAAGATGTAAAAATTTATCTTTCCACGGCCCCCGTGTTGGCTACGATATGGTTTGGGCTGCTAGCCGGTTTACTAATAGAAATAAATCGATTCTTTCCAGATGCCTTGATATTTCCATTTCTCTAGTCGGGGGGAGGCGGGGGTTGAGCAAAACAAAAGTAAGGTGGGAGAAATAGATCGATTTCCGTGAGGGGAGCAGTGAGCGATCCATTCATTACTGGAAATCGATAAATCGGGAATTCTATTAATGATTTATTACTGAGACGGTATCTTCCCATCCACTCCTCCCCCATTTCCTTCACTTATTTCAATGAATCCTATGGCTAAAAGTAGAGATGCGAGAGTAACTATTGCTTTGGAATGCACAAGTTGCACCCGAAAAGGGACTGACGACAAATCTCTAGGTATTTTTCGATATACTACGCGTAAGAATCGTCGCAATACACCTACTTGATTGGAATCGAGGAGATACTGTCCCTGCTGCTACAAACATACCATTCACAAAGAGTCGAAGAAATAAGTGATCTGTTTCTAATCAACTGGAAAATAATCAATAGTTTTCGGAAATGTCATGAAAGGTATCACGAATAAATCTAAGCAGTCTTCGCGTAGACGTTCTCCATCCATCCGATCCGACGAGATTATTGACTACAGAAATATAAGTTTACTCCGTCGATTTGTAAGTGAACAGGGAAGGATTTCACCCAGATGAATGAGTAGGTTGACCCCGAAACAACAGCACTCAATAGCTGTCGCAATCAAAAGAGCTCGTATTTTAGCTTTGCCACCGTTCTCGAATAACGAGAATTAGACCTTGCATTGCTAGCGACTAGACAATTAAGTTCTAGTTTGAAAGATTTGGCATTCAACCGACTACTCGATCCTATTAACCCTAAATGGAGAAATGAATAGGAGTCGGAACCAATACTCCGGGTGGAATATTTGTAGTTTACTACCGTCCGTTCCGCCTCTCCGGGAGACAATATCCGGAGAGGTTTCTTATTTTCAACCAGTAGATTCGTATACTGGTAGTTGTGCAATCTCGGAAAAACAGTGAGTATCTAGGATAGCTATCTATGCAGGTATTTTGCGATTCAGATAAACTCGATTTTCATATAAATTGTGAATCATCCTATTATGAGAAATTCCATTCCCTCGTGCTGCTGCATTGA
>NW_028239552.1:0-47444 GCF_047967505.1 Dipteris shenzhenensis | reverse complement strand
CTCGGGAGGAAGAAGGAAGGACTCGACCTGAGGTTTAAATCCAATTCCAGGTCGATTTCCTCATAGTAAATTGGGGGGAGTACACGGTGGCGGTGGCTCACCCGCCACCACCGATATCGGAATAGAAAAAATAGTTAGCAAAATTGGATATATTTTCTGATACCTGTCGGGGAGACTATTATTGAAAACTTGGTTTCATCACCGAATATGTTTTTGAAGAATTCCAGTTATTCTTACTGCTAACTGGACTCAACCGGCTCCAAATGATACCACAAGAGTTGTACTTATCGCTTCGTTTAGACGTATAGAAGAGGTAGAAATCCAGAATTTGTCTTTGACTCGTCGGATTTACAGTCAATTACCAACCCTTTCCGGATGGTTCACATCCGAAAAGTATGGACTCAGAAATTCATCTCCGCCAATTGGACTTTCTCGAACTGCTTCTTCTTTGACACTGGGAATATCTGGGCCAGAGTAACCGATGCAAGAAAAAGTAGAAGACCTTGAACACGTAATGGATCCTGAAGTACAATCTCTGCCTCTGCTTGACCGAATCCACCCACGTTAGGGTTATTGGTCGATGGTTAATCAGCTTTAATATATTCACCCTCCGAAACGATAAGTTCGGGACCGGGAGGTACAGTATCAACTACTTCACGACCCCCCGATGTCTCTTGGGTAGTGATTTCGTATCCACCCCCCCTCTCCCTACGTGTTATTCTAGTTATCCTTCCCGTCGCCGAAGCGTTGTAAACCGTATTATTGCTTTTACTTCCATCGGGATAGATCTGTCCCCTTCCCCTATTCCCTCCAACATATAGGGGGTATTTTAAAAAGTGTACCTCTTTATCAACGGCAGGATCCGGTGAGAGAATCGGAAATACGATTTCACTATATAGCTTACCCGGAACCGGACCTATTACTATCATGTTCTTTCTATCGGGGCGATAGCTCTGGAACGAAAGTTTACTTAATTTCTCCCTCGCTTCGGTTGGAAGACGATCAGAAGGAGCCAATTCAAACCCTTCGGGTGGGATCGGTACGGCGCCTACATTCAATCCTCCCTTTTTACCATTTGCAAGTACTTATTTTATCTACATATCATAAGGAATCTTAACAACTGCTTCGGACACAGTATTGGGAAGAACAGATTGCGGAACCTCAATATCCACGGGTTTCTTAGCCAAGTGACGATTAGCACATACAATACGTCCAGTTGCTTCTCGTGGATCCTCGTAATTCTATTGCGCAAAAATCGGATATGCATTTGATACGGATGGACGATTCATTCCATCCAGAGTGATCAACATTGGAAATGACAGGGTCAACCACTTCGCCATCCAGTCCTTACTACTTCTCTTTCGCATAGTTCGATTATTAGTATTAGGGTTTCTCACAAATAGATTGTTTCTTGACATCATAGGTAAAATATTACTCCCCTCTTTTGGAGTATTCTGATATCCCGACGATTGCGGGAATTGCAAATTTTTATCCTCCCACTACCCAATACCAGAAGAGGATAATAAAATCCAATTCCTACGAGAAGTGAGTCTACTCCGTTGGATGCAACTGGCAGATACTCGGTGGAGTGATTATCATTCATTCATTGTGTGATAAGTCGCTACGATTGAAGGAGATATACGACTCAAATGGCGAGGAATCCGATATTTGGAGACTGTGTCTGAAATAACCGGGAAGGTTGAGACGAAACAAGAGATTACATATTTGTTGTGAGCGAATCCCAGATGTTCCAGGAGAGAATCTACAACTATTTCCCAACCGTGGGGGGAGTGAAATCCAATACATAAATCCGTTAATGGTGGAGTAGAGAACGCTTTCGTCGTATCATTTAAGCTATAGAATAACTCCCGAATCCAGGAATTTGAAACTGCGAGTCTTTCTTTACCTACTACGAACAAGCAGATCGAGGTGGCAATGCTAATTACGTCGGTTACTAGGTGCGAGATTATCTGGGTGTTTCCCTCGTTACATATTACCACCAATTGAATAGTTTTGTCATACACATCTGTGCCGTAGTCTTGTAATTAGGTATATACAGAGCCTCTCATTGTTTCACCCAACCGGAGTAAGCCTTCTATCTCCTGAAGTCGTTTGAGAGCTACCTCTTCCCGGAAAGAATTAATAAATATTTGTGACTGGAAGGTATTCCACCAATTTCTGATCCGAGGTTCTAGAAACCAATTCTTCAAGACAATTGGAATCGCGGAAGGGAGAAGTAATAGACATCCGATATATTGAATAGGAGCTACTGCTTGATATTTAGCCAATTCAGAATCGTTAAGTACTAATGAACTCGATTGACCCGTCAACTCTGTGTTGAACCTTGATGAAGTACGAGTTATGGACCGTGGCATCAGACTTATAGACTCATAAGCCGTTGTACTACTGGGGGAATCCACTGATTTGCGGACAGAAAATTTATCATTTGAGTTATCATTTATTTGGAGTGACGGAGAAGTTGTGGGACGGTGCCGTGTCCAGGAATCAGGATCATTTGGAGTTGCTTCGATCCGAGCCAATTTCCTATTCATTTGTTCCGTCTTACTCGATTCTCTTGACACATATTTACCCGCAGGAGCCAAAGGATTATCCCCTGGTGGATTTTGCGATAAATCACCAATTATGTTTGGTTTCCTCCCCACCCTGCAGGGATCTAGACGAACCAGTGGAGGCGCTGATTGAAGAGGCAGAGCAACTGGGGGGTGAGATGGAGATGCATCACGGGACCTTTCCTCTGTCGATATTTCTTTCCCACGGGAGGTAGGAGGATAATTCCCGATCAGGAGCAACTGGCGTTGCTTCCTCCTGATAAAGAACTTAAGACTATTCCGAATCTTCGATACAGATATGCTGATCCTACATTCTAAAAGACTCCGATATATAGTAGATAGAGATTTACTAGGTTCTGCATCCGTATGAGCTACCGCAGCCTGTGACGAATCTTCCGTAGATGATATTGTTTCTAGATAATAGGAAGAGTCTTCTCTTACGGATTGTAGTCGCTTACTAGCTTCGTAAGCTCTATCCGGGGAGCGACGTGGGGTATTGTAGAACCACCGGAGGAGTCTCCAACAGTATGATTTCATATATTATTTATATGGTGAGGAGGGGAATTCACGAAGTAAATTACTAAGTGGATGAATCCCCGTAATCGAATCCTCTTTTCTAATTCCCTTCTCTAATCGTCACTATACCATCCTAATTTCCTTCCCTCATCTCATTCGCTTCTTCTAGGAACCTCCGGATCGGTCGAAATATTAGAATCCCTCGATTGAT
This sequence comes from Dipteris shenzhenensis, assembly GCF_047967505.1. NCBI lineage: Eukaryota > Viridiplantae > Streptophyta > Polypodiopsida > Gleicheniales > Dipteridaceae > Dipteris > Dipteris shenzhenensis. The sequence continues at coordinate 44,147 of NW_028239552.1, read as the reverse complement.
ACACGTGAAAAACGAGCAAGTTCAGCAGCTTTTTCTTCTGTTTCTCCCGACGCCGAATCCTCACCAATCCGGGTTAGGGGAATGTCTTGCCGACCCCTCATCTTCAAGTAAAGGACTCGACGAGGATAGAAACCTCCTCGAATTTCCAATTTAACTGCTTGTATATCTCTCATTGCAAATTGGATACAAATACGACGGTTTCCCCCGGGGAAACCCCAGCGAGAAATGGGGAAGATTCCTTCTCATTTATCAAATGAATTGTAGCCGCTACCCACATCCCGAAATATCGTACGCCACGGATAAAATCCAGGGAAGAGACCCGCGATACCATAGAAACACATCACAATACCTTGTGGAATGAAAACAATCTGTCCAGATGGAAGTGTGGGGATTAAATCTTCACCAATATAACTAGAGATTCCAACCGCCGGAAAACCCATTGCGCCACGAACCGGGATACGGGCCCAACACAAATTACTGAATCTACGAGAACCTCTTGGAGAATCTACTCGAAACCATTCGGATTGACGATTCATTAATACTCCCTCCAGAAATTGCCTTGTTGGAATGAATCAGCCGCTTATATTGTTATTGGTCCCACCTCTACCCTACCCCCCCCCCCCCTCCCCGAATAGATGCAGATACAGATACAGCCGATGCTTCGACATCACTTCATTTTGAAAAGGATTCTTGGAAGGGATTCTGTTTCCGAGAAGTTTAGAACATTTTCCACTGTTTTGGTGCGTAGGTGGGGGTCGCTAAGATCTATATGTCTTAGCAACGATGGAACGATCCACGTCTCACTTATCCATAAGGGGAAAGTGAGATATAGATTGAGATGACGTTAAAGATTCCCAAGTGCTAAAACAAGTGCTCAAATAAAATAACCGCCGGTGAAGCTATGTGGAAAGAATATATCCGACCGAATCAAAAGCAAGAGTAGTAGTCGTAATTGATCGATCCTATGGAACAATTTCCGTGAGATAGTGTACAGAACAAGAAATTGTAGAATTTCGTCCCGTTCTATATAAATAAACAGAGATATCATTGTAATTGCCGGAAAGACCGAACCTACTAGGGGTACAGAAATGGAAGGTAAATAGGACGCTGTCGTAATGGAATCACCTCAAGTAAGAAAGATATGACACAGATAGATGTATCTATAATGACATTATATTGTTATTTTTATCTTTTATCCCCCAATGTCTAATAATAGTCTCCTTATCTCACGTAGAAAGGAAGTTTTTATACATTCGATATATCGAGACAGTTACTCGGAAATTGCTACGAAATCCATATTGTTTCCGGTAAGGTATCTGATTCCAGCTCCGATCAACTGACTCAATGAATCTGCAGACATCCGCGGTGTCTACTTCGTCGAATCAGGCGCACAGCAGAGTCCGAAATTATACCGATGGTTAATCTCGATTTCTTACTGAGGTATAATTGCATTGTGGCATAATTTGCATGGCGTGATATCAGAGAAGGATAGAAAAGTATTGTTACGACGGTTCGCTGAATAAATTCCTCTCATTGGAGAGGTAGAGAGATTAGTAGGACAACCCCGAATTGATAATTCCTAACTTGATTAATGAGAAGGAGGGAGAGTGATAGAAACGGGGGTTTAACCGAATGGGGGGAAAGGAGGTTCAATTCCTTTTACAAGGAGCTGAAGAATAAAGCTCAGATATCTCACTCGGAACACCTTTTAGAGGATTACGTGGAACAATTGAATCGGGTGATCCATGATCAAATAAAGATTCAGCTACTTGAAAGCCATCGGGTATCTTCTGACGCAGTGTTTGTTCAATCACCCTTTTCCCAGCAAATGCTATGTATGCTTTGGACTCAGCAATAATTACGTCCCCTAACGTACCAGAACTAGCAGTAACACCACCCGTAGTTGGATAGGTAGGAACCGATATATATAATAATCCCTTCTGAACCTGATGTATTTGTGGGACGGGAGGAATCTTAGCCATCTGCATCAGACTCAACGTCCCTTCTTGCGTACGTGCTCCGCCGGAAGCACAGATAATAACTAGTGGAAGGGATTGATCCGTGGCACATTCGATTGAGCGGGTAATCTTTTCACCTACCACAGAACCCATACTTCCCCCCGTGGATTGAAAGTCCGTAACACCAAGCGCAATAGGTGTCCCGTTTAGACATCCCACCCCTGTCTGAACAGCATCAGTTAAACCCGTTCGTTTCTGGGAGTTGATGATGCGACTTCCATGAGAATCCCCGTCAGAGAAACCTGGAACATCTTATGCAGTCATGTCTTCATCCATGGGAATCCAAGTGTCACGATCGATCGGAAGTTCGATTCTTTCTGTACTAGTCATTGGGGGGTGATAGCCGCACTCCTCACAAATATTTTTATTTTGTTTTGGGAATCTCACGTAAAGCATGTTACCGCAGTTGTCACACCGAGTCCACAACCCCCTGTCGGTATCAATGCTTATGTCTCTATTCCTTCCTCTCTCACTCAAAACGTAACCCTTTGTGGCTTTTTCGAGGAAAGCCCCGATCAATCCACCAAATTCGCGTTTATCTTCGAACCGATTTCTCACAGACATAGGAATTTCCTCATTCATTTCTTCTCCTTCGCTTCGGAGGTAAAAACAGTCGATTCTATTAGATTTCATTTCATCAATGAGATAGACACAGAGATGGAGAAATCATTTCTGAACTATCAGGATCAGCGTCTGTTCGGAATAGGCGTCGAATCGAGACTGACTCCGAATCCGATAACTAATTGGCAATTGACTGATCATCTATTTGATCAATCATATGTTAGAACCCCACAAATAATTATCCAATAACACTTCGTGGAAATAGTTGTGTCGTGTACTGAGAGGCACTGAATCATTTCCTTACTACTCGAGTCTCTGCAGCTCGTATTCCACCTCTCCTATGCAAATTGGGGGGGATTCGAACCCCCGTCCCCATGGATCGGAACCATGTGCTCTCATCCGCTGAGCTACCAACTCCGATCCGTGGCATATCGGGAGTATGGAGGGGAATGTTCCTTCTCCCTATACTCCCTGTTCGCCCCACGAATCCTACCGAATGAATGAGATTCCCGAATAGTTACGGAAATTACAATGTATCAATTGTGTCGAATTCAAATTTGATCTGTTTCCATACCTCGCAAGCAGCAGCCAATTCGGGACTCCACTTACTAGCTTCGCGGATAATCTCGTTACCTTCACGAGCAAGATCACGTCCCTCATTACGAGCTTGTACACAAGCCTCCAATGCAACTCGATTAGCTACGGCGCCTGGTGCGTTTCCCCAGGGGTGTCCCAAGGTTCCTCCGCCGAACTGTGAGACAGAATCATCTCCGAAGATTTCAGTTAGAGCGGGCATATGCCAGACATGGATACCTCCCGAGGCTACGGGAAATACACCTGGCATGGATACCCAATCCTGAGTGAAATATATACCACGGCTTCGGTCTTTCTCGATATAATCGTCGCGTAGCAAATCGACGAAACCCAGTGTGACTTCTCGTTCTCCCTCCAGTTTACCCACTACGGTCCCGGCGTGGATATGATCCCCGCCGGACATACGCAATGCTTTGGCTAGGACACGAAAATGGATACCGTGATTTCTCTGTCTATCGATAACAGCATGCATCGCGCGGTGGATATGAAGCAGTAGCCCATTATCTCGACAATAAAAGGCCAAGCTAGTATTTGCAGTGAAGCCTCCCGTCAAATAATCATGCATGACGATGGGTGCTCCCGATTCTCTAGCAAAGACTGCTCTTTTCATCATTTCCTCACACGTACCCGCAGTGGCATTTAGATAATGTCCTTTTATTTCGCCCGTTTCGGCCTGAGCCTTGAAAAGAGCTTCTGCCACAAACAGGAACCGGTCCCTCCAACGCATGAATGGTTGAGAATTTACGTTCTCATCATCCTTCGTAAAATCAAGTCCGCCACGGAGACATTCGTAAACAGCCCTGCCATAGTTTTTAGCAGATAAGCCCAATTTTGGCTTGATTGTACATCCCAGCAAGGGACGACCATATTTGTTCAGTTTATCCCTTTCGACTTGGATACCGTGAGGCGGCCCAATGAAAGTCTTGGAATAAGCAGGAGGAATTCTCAGATCCTCCAAACGTAGAGCTCGTGGGGCTTTAAATCCAAATACGTTACCTACAATGGAAGTGAACATATTGGTGACGGAACCCTCTTCAAATAGATCCAAAGGATAAGCTACATATGCGATATATTGATTCTCTTCCCCAGCAACGGGTTCGATGTCGTAGCATCGACCCTTGTAACGATCGAGACTAGTCAGTCCATCCGTCCACACAGTGGTCCACGTACCTGTGGAAGATTCTGCAGCTACTGCAGCTCCAGCTTCCTCAGGCGGTACCCCGGGTTGCGGAGTCATCCGGAAGGCTGCCAAGATGTCAGTATCTTTGGTCTCATAATCGGGAGTATAGTAAGTTAGTCGATAATCTTTAACACCAGCTTTGAACCCAATACCTGTTTTAGTCTCTGTTTGTGGTGACATGAGTCCCTCCTTACAATTCAATTAGTAAATCCTGCAAGGATGAGATCTGCTCGACATAGATGGAAGAATTCAACGTGAAGCGTGGAATAGGTCCTGATAGATTCGACTCGAGACGTTTGTCGAAACTCTACCTCAAGCATGGGACATTAGTATTTTATAATACGTCCCACATGTAATGCAACTGACTCTGGTTGTTTCGCACGGAAATTGCTTGAAGAATTAGATCGTAATACATCTCGATACATTGACTCGGGAATCTTTTCGTGGTTAGACTGGTCAGTAGAAGCAAAAAAGGGGATTGAATTCGATATCTGGTTCGCTTTGCGAATAGACGGGGGAAAAAAGGGGATTCGACGAATGAGATGTAGCAATCACATCTAACTAGATGGACCAACTCGTGGGTATCGCGCTCTTTTGCCTCCGACCCATATGTGGAGAGGAGGAAATCAAATCCTACAGTACCTGTCACCCATCTGGATGGATCGGAATCGACTTCCGAGGAAGCAAATGATATGTTTGAAAAAGGGGGAGAAGGGTGTGGAACTAGTAACTCCCCACCATCAACCAATTAGCAATGAAATGCCAGATGGTTCTGCCAATTCGACAATCAAATGAAGATAATACACCAAAACAGTTACGAAAACCAGTTCTTCTGCTTTTGGAATTTCTAAATCAGTGGAGAGAAATGTGGGATATATTACCCAGATCATTGGACCAGTATCGGATGTGTCTTTCCCTCCAGGTAAAATGCCCAATATCTACAACTCTTCGATGGTTAAGGGGAAAAACCCGGCGGGTCAAGAGATTAATGTTACTCGTGAGGTGCAACAATTACCGGGTAATAATGAAGTCAGAGCCGTAGCTATGAGTGCTACAGATGGTCTGATGAGAGGTATGGGCGTCGTCGATACAGGAGCTCCTCTCAGTGTTCCTGTTGGTGAAATTACTCCTGGTTGAATCTCTAATGTCCCTGGTGAACCCGTCGATGACTTGGGTCCCGTAGATATTGGTACGACGTCCCCCATTCATAGATCCGCTCCGGCATTTACGCAGTTGGATACTAAATTATCTATATTTGAGACGGGGATTAAAGTCGCGGATCTTTTGGCTCCCTATCGTCGAGGAGGAAAGATTGGATCATTTGGAGGAGCTGGAGTGGGAAAAACGGTTCCTATCACGGAATCAATTAACAACATCGCCAAGGCTCACGGAGGTGTATCTGTATTTGGTGGGGTGGGGGAACGCACCCGTGAGGGTAATGATCTTTACATGGAAACGAAGGAATCGAAAGTTATTAATGAACAAGATATATCAGAATCGAAGGTGGCTCCAGTTCATGGTCAGATGAATGAACCACCAGGAGCTCGTATGAGAGTTGGTTCAACTGCTCTGACAATGGCTGAATATTTCCGAGATGTGAACAAGCAAGATGTCCTTTTATCTATCGACAACATATTTCGTTTTGTCCAAGCAGGATCAGAAGTTTCTGCTTTATTGGGTAGAATGCCTTCCGCCGTGGGTCATCAACCAACTCTTAGTACAGAAACGGGATCCCCACAAGAGAGAATTACTTCTACCAAGGAAGGATCGATAACTTCTATTCAAGCTGTTTATGTACCTGCAGATGATTCGACTGACCCAGCTCCTGCTACAACATTTGCACACCCAGATGCTACCACTGTGCTTTCGAGAGGACTAGCAGCTAAAGGTATTTATCCGGCTGTAGATCCCTTGGATTCGACTTCAACCATGTTACAACCCTGGATTGTGGGTGAAGAGCATTACGAAACCGCACAAGGGGTTAAACAGACTTTACAGCGTTATAAGGAATTGCAAGATATTATAGCTATTCCCGGACTGGATGAATCGTCAGAAGAGGACCGTCTAACGGTAGCTCGGGCTCGGAAGATAGAACGTTTCTTATCACAACCCTTCCTCGTAGCAGAAGTATTTACTGGTTCGCCAGGGAAATATGTTAGTTTAACAGAAACCACTAAGGGATTTCAAATGATTCTTCCTGGAGAATTGGATAATCTCCCTGAACAAGCTTTTCATCTGGTTGGCAACATCGATGAAGCCACCACGAAGGCTGCAACCTTACAAGTGGAGGGTCAATGAAAGGGATGGTACTGAATCTTCGTGTAATGGCTCCTAATCGAACTGTTTGGAATTCTGAGGTTCGAGAAATCGTCCCATCTACGAGTAGTGGCCAGATTGGTGTATTGCCCAATCACGCTCCACTTCTTACAGCTTTGGATATGGGAGTCCCGAAGGTACGTCACGATGGACAGTGGTCCGCAATGGCGTTGATGGGTGGTTTCGCCATGGTAGACAGTAATCAGGTAACAACATCAGTCAACGAAGCAGAACGAGCTACCGAAATTGATCCTGAGGAGGCTCGGGAAGCTCTTCAGACAGCTCAAGCTGACGCAGCTCAAGCCGAAGGCAGAAGGAAAGCTATTGAAGCTAATCTAGCATTTAAAAGAGCTAAGGCGAGATTAGAGGCTTCAAATACTACTCAATCATTCCCACTTTTAGTTGCGCCTGTGAGAAACGACGGGAAAAGCATGATGGGACACACAATGATTTGTTAGTCCCGTAATACTTCGTATCCATCCCAAATATTTGTAGAACTTATTAGGTATCATTTCAAGTATTGTGGTACCTAATGAGTTTTACCTACTATTGGATTCGAACCAATGACTCTCGCCGTATGAAAGCGACACTCCAACCACTGAGTTAAGTAGGCTTCTATTGCTTGTAGTACTCTATTATACCGACCCAGGGAGAGAATTTCAAACAATTAGAACATCAATAAATATTTGATTTTAACGGCAAAAGATGAGTCTCGCCTCCTTCTCGGTTGGTTACCAGCTTGACAGGGATCATCCGATGCATTATACTAATGTAGCCACAGGGCTATAGCTCAACGGTAGAGCACCTCGTTTACACGTGCGCCGATGCTTCTCGGGAAGGGTTCGTCGCTATTCAACCGATCTACGCGGAATATACCGCGTAAGTTACTTATGTCTTACCCTATTGGGAGATGTGGAAGAACAGTAGCATGACGAAGAATCGATCGGAAAAAGGATCGATTTCGGTGGGTTGATATGGTCAGTAGATGATACGTCTAATGCTAAGGGTGGTGGGGGCAATGCGAGGACCTCAACAAGATCTCTTCTTCGTCCTACGAACCTTGAGGTGTATGAGGGTATCGTATCTCCTTCCTAGGCGATCGAGACACTTAGAATTAAGTGGATTTGTGTCTACGGGATGCAAACCTGTGTCAACACTAAGAATCTTCTCGAGAGACTTCGGGATTGCTTCGGAGGGAACGAGTTCTTCGAGCACACGGAACCATTTCTTTGTTATTTATAATGAAGCAAAGGATGGTGCATCAACAATGGCTTCTTCCTCCCATCCGGTGGAAGACTAGTTGATGAGGGAGCCCAATGCCACGAAAGAAGCATGTTGGGTTCGTGAAGCAGTTCAAGAATTTATATATTCCGATCTGCATTACCGAGAATGTTTACGGTTCGAATCCGTATAGCCCTAATCTTTAATGATAAGCCGGTCTCGCCCATCGCAGCGGAACTAATTGAGAATTACCCAGATTCAACGCGACTCGCATGAACTATATAGATCGTAGGGTCACTACTTCCGTTTCGATCAGGGGATAGGGATGAAGATCAGGAAGGAGAAGGAATTATTCATTAATAAGTTCCTCAATGATGGTCAATCGGAGAAAATTCAGATAAGAATCTAAATTGACGGATTGCTTTCCATAATAGATAATCCGTATAAATCAATCTTATGCATCGATTCGGTAGGGAGGTACATACCATACCCCACTACCTACTTAGTAGAATATAGTCCCCATCCGGTTCTTCCGGCAATTTGACTCATCTCACGGATTCCAGCCAAGAGCTCATTTCCGGATGGGGAGTCCCGTTTCTAATAATCTTCTCGCAAGTCCATTTGGTATCCAGCATCTTCCGAGGACTGGATCGGAGGGACGATTGGCTCATCACTGGGGGGGTGTACATCCCGATTCCATTCTGGGATGAGATGTCCGTGAGCCACGTCTGGCATCTCATCCCCGATCGAACGATCGAGGAGTCAGCAACCCCCCCCCCCTTCACTTATCATAAAGATGTTACACCCACACGGTGGGGTGAGAAGATAAATACCGAAGCAGGAGGAGTATGTAAATGTTTTTGCTTCCTAAACACGATTCCTTCCGGATCCTCCTACTAGTATCCATCCTTATTCCCTATACAGCCTTTTCGGTTTCCAGATCCGTCGCACCCATCCGCGAGGGGCCTGAAAAACTAACAAGCTATGAATCAGGTATGGAACCAAAGGGAGGGGCTTGGATCCAATTCCAGATCCGTTATTATATGTTTGCCCCGGTATTCGTTATTCCCGACGTCGAGACGGTCTCTCCCTATCCCCGGGCTATGAGTTTCAGGGAATTGGGTCTATTTGCTTTTACTGAAGTGTCTATCCCCATATCCATATTAATTGTCGGTTCGATTTATGCATGGTGAAAAGGAGCATTGGAATGGTCCTAATTTCTAACTATTCGGGTAAGAGGAACGGAGTCGACTCCCGTGGGGGGAATCCACTAATTAACTCCGTGGAGTCCTTCTCCCCCGATCAAGACACATCAAACTCGATTATTTTGACTAACTTGAATGATCTCTCCAATTGGTCTCGACTTTCCAGTTTGTGGCCACTCCTTTACGGTACTAGCTGCTGCTCCATTGAATTCGCCTCATTAATTGGTTCACGCTTCGACTTCGACCGGTACGGTCTAGTACCAAGATCCAGCCCCAGACAAGCTGATCCCATAATAACGGCGGGTACTATCACCATGAAGATGGCTCCGTCTCTAGTGAGACTCTATGAACAAATGCCCGAACCAAAGTATGTAATTGCTATGGGGGCATGTACCATTACGGGAGGCATGTTTAGTACGGATTCTTACAGCACCGTTCGCGGAGTGGATAAATTGATTCCTGTGGACATTTATTTGCCGGGTCGTCCGCCCAAGCCCGAAGCTATTATTGATGCTGTGACAAAACCCCGCAAAAGAATTGCTCAGGAAAACTATAGGGATCGAACTTCTTGTCGAACCCGGAAGAGATATTTTAGTCTGAATCACCGACTTTTTTTCGTACCCAATACCTATACCGGTGAATACAATCAACGAATCGCAAATCAGTCTTCGAAATCCCTATCAAATATCCTCTCGAAGGGATTGAGTGGATTCGAAAGTATGCATGAAGAATCCGTATCAGAGGCGGGCGGGTGAAGATATTCCACAGAGATATAGAACGTTAGCTAATATGAGTATTATCAATAACAACGGCGATTCCAACATCGAGATGCGGGGTCGATTACCCGCTTGGTCGACTAGACATAGTTTAGCCCACAGACCTTTAGGTTCTGATTACCGGGGTGTCGAGATCCCACAGGTCAAAGCAGGGGATTGGCCTTCTATAGCTGTTGCTTCATATGCGTGCGGTTTCAATTATCCCCGTTCCCAATGTGCCTATGATGCAGCACCAGGAGGATCCCTAGCTAGTGTGTATCATCTGACGGAGGTGCGAGACGATGCAGATCAACCTGAAGAAGTATGTACAAAAGTCTTCGTTCCGAGAAAAGACCCCAGGATTCCATCCGTTTGTTGGGTTTGGAAAAGTTCCAATTTCCAGGAACGGGAATCCTATGATATGTTAGGAATCACTTATGAGAGTCATCCGCACCTACAACGTATCTTAATGCCTGGGAGCCGGCTGGGATGGCCTTTACGTAAGGATTATGTCGTACCCGACTTTTATGAGCTACAGGATGCTTATCGAATTGGGACGGAGGCAAAATTGAAAGCCATCCTCCCACTAGCCAATTCTGTATCATTCTATTTAATCTTGTGCGGCAGGTGAGGCTGGTCTACCTTATTTGAGACACTTGTTTCTCGTACGATCAATCGCATCCACGTATCTGCATCGAAATCCGCACCTACATATGCACGTTCAAGCGTATGTAGGTGTGGGTATAGATACATACCCCGACCAGTAGACCAATAAGCAATCCATATTTTTTTTTTGGATTCTCCTATTTCCAAGTGCGGTTTTCGCCCGCAGCCATCAGATCAAATTATTTCCCATCGGTATGCCAGGAACCAGACTTGAACTGGTGACACGAGGATTTTCAGTCCTCTGCTCTACCTACTGAGCTATCCCGGCCAGTGATTCCGCGATAATCCCAAACAAATATCCCAGCGTGGATTGATTCTTTCCCTTACCTATCCGTCCAATCGAAGTAACTATCCTCACGAATCCATTTTTTTTTTTATACCTTGCAGGCGAACCATTCAGACAATCCATTGGATTTGCCGAATGGTTCAGTCGCAAACCACTCAAAAATATTCTCGAGCTGGGGACGAGACATCAATCCGATTCGATTGAGCTATGAATCGGGAGCATGGATCCCCTCTCGTTTAGGTGGAGGAAATCAATACGTATTCGGGAGATGTATCTCGATACCCTTCGTCCGCTTGATGGGTCGAAGAATCCCATCCACCAGAATAGACGGGGAGGGATTTCTCTGTTTCATGGGGTAGATGCTTCCCACAACTCCTACGCAATTTGGATAATATGTTTCATCCCGTTCTACTGGGGATGTAGGGACTCGAACCCTCACGGTCCTACAAAGACCAACGGATTTTCTTTCTACCACAATTTGCATTGCTGTTTCCATCAACGGCGTAGAGTTGGACTCCATCTCTATCCGCGAAGGTCTGTTACTAATGGTTATTCATCGAACCATATTCATCCGAATACGGAGTATACATACACAAAGAGGAAATCAGGAGAAGATGGGATTCGGGGATAATCGAGTAGATCCCACCAATACCCGAGATTCTCGAGATTTTGATACAATCCTCGGTGCGGATGTTGAGTATGCACTGGGAGAGGATCCTCGCCGCTTATAGGATCATTCTAGATTGAATCATCCATGGAAAGAGAACATCTATCCGCTTAATGAATAATAGAAATTAATAGATCGTTCGTCGGAATAGCTTCCGTCGAGTCTCTGCACCTATCTCATCATCCGAATCCTGCTTCTGAAATGAGATTTGGCTCAGGATCGCCTACTAAATAATCCTAGGTTTCCCTGAATTTGAAAGCTATCACTCGGTGTGTTTCCATACCTAGGCTCAATCCAATCGAGTCCGCAGCGTCTACCATTCCGCCATACCCCCCCCCCCCTTGAGTCCCAAACCGAAGCAATGGATCTGCAATTGCATCAAATCCTTTTGCATGCCATCCGAGTTTGCATGTTCCATGCCATTTGTTCCAGAGATATTTCACGAGTCTCTTGATTCCGGTCAAGCGGAAATTATATACCCCGTCCCGATTCCCGAATTCTCAACCTCTTCCCTTTTCTGTTTCTATTCCCAATTTCCTCCAGAAAGGGACTCCACCGATCCCAGAGAATATATATCTGCGAGACCATACCCTGCTTCTCCGTATTCGCGTACCCATAAGAATTATACACGGGTGGGGTAATTAAATCAATACGATACGGTAGGAGATGGAATTATCGACTCATCTAACCCATCTCTGTGGTTGAATAACCCTTGCGGCTGACTGCGCCGTGGGCGCAACCACCATTGTCGCTTTAGGAGGGTTCTATTCCATCCCATGGGGTTCAAAAGAACCAGGAAAGCTTGGTTTGGATTCGGAAGTACCACATTCACAAGGCAGAGGTTATCGGTTCGATTCCGGCAGAATATTGCCCAGTATCAGTCGATGCACCAATACCGTGTCTCCCTTCGGCTTTGTCCCCCGCGTCGAAGCCTCCATTTCCAATAGAGTCGATGGGAATTCGAGTATTTGTTCGTCTACATTCATATGTTATGATTATTACAAATACCAAATGTTCAACAAAATTGGGTGACACTTATAAATAGTACCAGTACTTCGATTACGGAGAGGTCCATTCCGGGTCTTACCATGCTTACAAAGAAGGAGTTTTTATGTCTCGTTATCGAGGACCCCGTCTGAAAATAATACGTCGTCTCTCAAGGATCTACCCGGGCTTACAAATAAAACATCAAATCCGAGAGAAGCACGAATTGCTATTGATTAATCTGCTTCGAGAAAGGTATCTCAATTTTGCGTGCGTCTGGAAGCCAAACAGAGATTACGTTTCAATTATGGATCAACGGAACGACAATTGCCTAGATACGTTCGTATTGCTAGAAGAGCCAAGGGTTCACAGGTCAAGTACCATTACAGCTACTCGAAATGCGTCCAGATAATATTGTTTCTCGTCCAGGTATGGCTCCTACTATTCCTGCAGCTAGGCAATTAGTTAATCATAGACACATTCTAGTGAACGATCGTATAGTCGATATACCGAGTTACCGTCGCAAACCAAAAGATACTATTATTGTGAGAAATCGACGGGTTCTCGCAATGGACCAAATAGAGAGATGAATTTTCTCGGGGAGACAAAATACCTGATCATTCAACTTTTTTCCTCGTCGGGAGACAGGTAGACCCACAGGATTAGTGAATGGAATCGCAAATCGGGAGTCACTGGGTTGGATATAAATGAATTGCTCGTCGTTGAGTATACTCCCGCAAAGCCTAACCCCAAGTAATTATCTAATAGTCTGGGATTCCTCATTCTGAAATTCGGATACCCCCCCCCCCCCGGGGGGGGGATTCTTGGAATTATTATTTGAAATCGGGAGTACTAACTGGAAGCATTCAAAGGATTAGCAATTCTTTGGGGTGCCGGAACAGAGTCAATGACGGAATGCAAAGGGGAAAGGGGGGGATTCGAACCCCGGTAAACAAGAGTCTACATAGCATTTCAATGCTACACCTTAAACCACTCAGTCACCTTTCCCTGCAACTTTGTACTATTTACACATCTTACCAATCTAAGAAACCGGATAGCAACTCAATCCTCGATGATAGACGGGAAAAAGTGATTCCTGGAAGTGAGTGCAAGCCTCATCAGTTATTAAGAAATGAGATTAATTCCGGAATTGAGGTAGGGGAGGTGACCCCATCCCTGGGATAGATTTTTAGTTGTTCCGAGTCGATTTCATAATGAGAGATTTTCAATTAGGTGATGCAGATCCCATCAAAAGCAATCACTCCATTAGTAATTATTCATGGATGCTGCGAGACTATATACCCCCATTCACACACGACTCTCATTCGGTGCGGAATTAGTTACTCCACCCTCCCAGTCGATTGAGGGGGAGGGACATAGATACCAGAACGGATGCACCTCTTCCCCTTGTATTGCAAAAGAGATCTGTTCTTCCGGCATCCTGATTAACTCAATAATAAGTGGAACGAAGAGGAATTCCAATTACGCCTAGATCCCAGAGAAATGACAATTCTATTGATAGAACTCCCACGATTCTGGCGGATATCTTGTTACAAATCATACCGACTACTGATAGGGAGAAGAGAGCTTTTACTTATTTATAGAGATGGTGCGATTTGGGAGGGAAAATCGATTAACCTTAATTCCTAATTAATTGGGGGATTCAAATTCGATAGACCCGCGTTTGGTGAAGGTATGTTTCGAACGGGAAACAAGTCCTTCTGTCGTGTATCCTCGATTGATGCAGCCTCAAATGCTCCAGTTTCGATCTCCGGCGAATCGTAGTAGTAAGCAAAAAGGTGAAACCTACGGACCGACCTATTTGTAGGACTCCGTGGGTAGGCATAGGGGAGAGGCACTACGTGGAGGAATCGACAACGCAAAAGCTTCGTTACGGTTGGGTTCAGCCGCGCGTCGTGTTTCTATGACGAATACCAATAATGATTGGGACAACGAACATCCATCCCGTTCGTATTTTGGATACCCCTAGAATCATCGGAGATTGTCGAAGTAGCTGATCCCATGAAACTCGAAGCGTGGGAACAGAGAAATTGTCATTAGTCTCTTGGTGTCGACGTGTCGGAGTGGCACAACCATGTTAACAAGAGATTTTTGGCAGAAGGGATGGCTAGTCCAGTAGTTTCACAGACACTAGCCCCCGTTCATCCATAGGTTTAGAGTAGGAATTGCTAGACTATTCCAAATACTAGTCTCTCTCCATGCATCATGCAGGAGGAGCCGTATGAGGTGAGAATCTCAAGTACGGTTTTGAAGCGGAGCTCATTCACGCTGAGTGAGCGACCCTGACGAATGTCGGCCCAATCCGAAGGAGAATATGCAGAAGCTTCATAAAATTACTACAAAGCTATGCGTTTGGAGATTGATCCTCATGATCGGAGTTACATACCCCATAATATAGGTTTGATTCATACTAGCAATGGAGAACATGCAAAGGCTTTGGAATACTATTTTCAAGCATTGGAACGGAATCCTTTTCCACCACAGGCTCTTAATAATATGGCTGTGATCCGTCATTACGTGCGATTACCCATACTATAGGATCCCTTGATTCGAAACCACTCGATGTAGGAGGCTTTCCACAAGCATACTCCCATAAGGAGTTCTCCTGAGCTGTGGAATTTGGTGTCCCCCGTAGTAACTCAGGTCCGGGGGAAGAACGGAAGCCTGTGAATCCCATGGATAATCGGGTGAATTGAGGGAGAAAGCACCGCAAAGATTCGTCATCGAAAATCTGGGTCGATACGATGAGATTTGCTCACTCGGGGGGTTCTACAATCGATTCCTGTAATAGAATCGATTTGGAAAGGAATATCGAGCTATGGTGTAGTATCAAATCCCAAAGGAAACATTTCAGCGGATCTATTTTTAGAAGTAGGGGAATTAGTTCCGGGGGAGATTATTACCCTCCTCCACGAATTAGGAGTATGGAAAAGATTCTATCTCGCATCGATAGGATTGGAAACCATTCCCAGTAACTACTCTTGATTCTTCTCTAGACTAACGGGGAGGGGGCCAAGTAAATCTCTCTCTTCTCTTGGATCAGATAGAGAATAAGCTACTGAGTAGTCATTCGAGCCGCATGAGGTAGGAAACTCTCAAGTCCGGTTCTGAGGGAGGATATCTCGAAGGGATCTATCCATCCCGACCGGGGGGAGCAGGCCATTCAACAGGGAGACCCGGAGGCTTCGGAATCTTGGTTTGATCAAGCCGCTGAGTGTCGGAAACAAGCAATAGCACTTCCTCCAAGCAATTATATCGAAGCACAAAATTGGTTGAGGATTACGAAACGTTCCAGGTGATGAGAGAGGGGGGTGACGCCGGGGTAGCAGTGATATGGGGACCAGACAATTGAAAGAAATTCCTTTACATTTTCTACCCCCCCCCCCCCCCTGGGATACCAGGAAGGAGAAGACTTCTCCTCCTACCGATTGCCATCTGGTAATATGTAACCCCCCCCCTACTGAAACGTATAAGAATCTCTCTATACAAGGTCCATAAAGCACTAATAAGTTGTGTAATAATAAGATTAAATGCCTGCCTCGGATAACTCTTCTATTACAGCTGTTCCAGTTCCAAACTCAGGGAGAAGAATACCTTACATACGAATTCCATCTCTTAGAAGTTTCGTATCCCCCGCTGGTAGGTCGTTGCTATCCCCTGTCCGAAGAGAGGAGAATCTCGATGACTATTCGTTCACCGGAACCAGAAGTCAAGATTATGGTGGAAAAGGATCCCGTGAGAACTTCTTTCGAAAAATGGGCTCAACCTGGACATTTCTCGAGAACTTTAGCTAAGGGTCCCAGTAGTACCACTTGGATTTGGAATCTACATGCTGATGCTCATGATTCTGATAGTCACACAAATGATTCAGAAGATATATCCCGTAAAACATTCAGCGCCCATTTTGGTCAATTAGCTATTATTCTTATCTGGCTGAGTGGTATGTATTTTCACGGGGCTCGCTTCTCTAATTACGAGGCGTGGCTAAGTGATCCCACTCATGTTAAGCCTAGCGCCCAGGTAGTTTGGCCAATAGTTGGTCAAGAGATACTTAATGGAGATGTAGGTGGGGATTCCAGGGAATACAGATAACGTCCGGATTTTTTCAAATATGGCGGTCTTCTGGAATAACTAGTGAGTTACAACTCTATTGCACCGCTATCGGTGCCTTAATCTTTGCAGGATTGATGTTCTTCGCTGGTTGGTTCCACTATCACAAGGCTGCTCCAAAATTGGCTTGGTTCCAGGACGTGGAATCCATGTTGAACCACCACCTAGCAGGCCTCTTGGGATTGGGTTCCTTGGCGTGGGCGGGACACCAGGTACACGTCTCGCTACCCATTAACCAACTATTAGACGCGGGAATCGATCCTAAGGAGATACCTCTTCCTCATGAATCCATTTTGAATCGTGACCTTTTGGCTCAGATGTATCCCAGTTTCGCAAAGGGATTAACTCCATTCTTTACCCTCGACTGGTTACAATACTCAGATTTCTTAACCTTCCGTGGGGGATTGAATCCAGCCACAGGGGGATTGTGGTTGACCGATACTGCGCATCACCATCTAGCTATTGCAGTTCTTTTCCTGATAGCTGGTCACATGTATCGAACCAATTGGGGTATCGGGCATAGTACGAAAGAGATTCTGGAAGCTCATAAAGGTCCCTTCACGGGTGAGGGTCACAAGGGTCTTTACGAGATCCTAACTACTTCATGGCATGCTCAATTAGCTATTAATCTTGCTATGTTGGGTTCCCTAACAATTGTAGTGGCCCATCATATGTATGCTATGCCTCCCTATCCATACCTAGCTACTGATTATGCTACGCAGCCATCCCTGTTTACGCATCACATGTGGATTGGTGGTTTCCTAGTGGTAGGCGCGGCGGCACACGCAGCTATTTTTATGGTGAGAGATTATGATCCGACTACTCAATACAACAACCTATTGGATCGTGTCATTCGGCATCGTGATGCAATAATTTCACATCTTAACCGGGTATGCATTTTTCTAGGTTTCCATAGTTTCGGATTGTATATTCATAACGATACTACGAGTGCGTTGGGACGTCCCCAAGATACGTTTTCAGATACTGCTATTTAATTACAACCCATATTTGCTCAGTGGGTCCAAAACATTCAAACATTCATGCTTCTGCTCCTGACTTAACGGCACCTAATGCAACAGCAGGTACCAGTTTGACCTGGGGGGGTGGAGACTTAGTAGCAGTAGGTGGTAAAGTTGCTTTGTCACCAATCCCATTAGGTACTGCCGATTTTTTGGTGCATCACATCCATGCCTTTACGATTCATGTTACTGTATTAATATCACCAAAAGGTGTCCCGTTTGCGAGGAGCTCCCGCCTAATACCCGACAAAGCGAATCTTGGTTTTCGTTTCCCTCGTGATGGCCCCGGTAGAGGAGGTACCTGCCAGGTATCTGCTTGGGATCATGTCTTCTCAGGTTTGTTCTGGATGTATAATTCCATCTCAGTAGTTATATTTCATTTCAGTTGGAAGATGCAATCTGACGTACGGGGTAGTATAAGTGACCAGGGAGTAGTGAGCCATATCACTGGAGGAAACTTCGCGCAGAGTTCAACAACCATTAATGGATGGCTCCGTGATTTCCTATGGGCACAGGCTTCCCAAGTCATTCAATCGTATGGTTCTTCATTATCCGCATATGGTCTTTTATTCTCGGGTGCTCATTTTGTTTGGGCTTTTAGTCTGACGTTCCTGTTCAGTGGCCGTGGATATCGGCAAGAACTCATCGAATCTACTGTTCGGGCCCATAATAAATTGAAAGTTGCTCCTGCTATCCAGCCCAGGGCTCTGAGTATTGTACAGGGACGTGCCGTAGGGGTGGCTCATTACCTTCTGGGTGGAATCGCCACAACATGGGCATTCTTCCTAGCGAGAATCATTGCAGTAGGATAATGGCTAGGAGGATTCGAAAAGCATTACGGCATCAAGATTTCCAAAGTTCAGCCAGGGTCTATCCCAAGACCCAACTACTCGTCGTATCTGGTTCGGTATAGCCACTGCGCATGACTTCGAGAGTCATGACAATATTACCGAGGAACGTCTCTACCAGAAAATATTTGCTTCCCATTCTGGTCAATTAGCTATAATTCTTCTCTGGACTTCTGGGAATCTATTCCATGTAGCTTGGCAGGGTAACTTCGAGGCATGGGTGCAAAACCCATTACAGGTAAGACCAATCGCTCATGCCATTCGGGATCCTCATTTTGGTCAACCAGCCGTCGAGGCTTATACCCGAGGGGGAGCTCCGGGTCCGGTTAATATTGCTTATCCTGGTGTTTATCAGTGGCGGTACACTATCGGTTTACGCGACAATCAAGATCTATATACCGGAGCTATCTCCTTACTAGCTGTTTCCGCCTTGTTCCTGGTAGCGGGTTGGTTGCATCTACAACCCAAATGGAAACCGGGTATTTCTTGGTTCAAAAATGCTGAATCTCGTCTCAATCATCACTTATCAGGACTCTTCGGAATAAGCTCTCTAGCTTGGACAGGCCACCTGATTCACGTCGCTATTCCTGAATCTAGAGGCGAACATGTGAGATGGGGTAATTTACTAACTGCACTACCACACCCCCAAGGTTTGGGACCATTCTTTTCGGGTCAATGGAGTGTTTATGCACAAAGTCCCGACTCCGCTAATCACTCGTTCAATAGTGCTCAGGGAGCAGGAACTGCCATTTCAACCTTTCCGGGGGGATTTCATCCACAAACTCAGAGTTTGTGGTTAACTGATATCGCTCATCATCATCTGGCAATTGCGGTTGTGTTTATCATTGCCGGCCACATGTACAGGACTAACTACGGCATCGGACATAGTATAAAAGAGATTCTGGAAGCTCATATTCCTCCAGGAGGCAGGTTGGGACGTGGACATAGGGGACTCTACGACACAATCAATAACTCCCTACATTTCCAATTAGGACTCGCTTTAGCTGCTTTAGGAGTCATTACTTCCCTAGTGGCACAACATATGTATTCCTTACCCGCTTATGCTTTTATAGCACAGGATTATACGACCCAGGCCGCGCTATACACCCATCACCAGTACATCGCTGGTTTTATTATGACAGGGGGCGTTCGCCCACGGAGCCATATTCTTTATACGGGATTATGATCCGGAACAAAATAAGGATAACGTGTTGGCAAGGATGTTGGAGCATAAAGAAGCAATAATAGCCCATTTGAGTCGGGCTAGTTTATTCCTAGGGTTCCATACTTTGGGTCTCTATGTCCATAACGACGTCACGTTAGCCTTTGGAACCCCAGAGAAGCAAATTCTTATTGAACCTGTATTTGCTCAACGGATACAATCCGCTCACGGTAAATCTTTGTATGGTTTCGACGTACTTCTCTCCTCGACAGACAGTCCAGCATTCAATGCTGGTCAGAGCTTGTGGCTACCCGGTTGGTTAGACGCCATTAATAATAATAGCAACTCATTATTCCTAACCATTGGACCCGGGGATTTCTTAGTTCATCATGCTATTGCTCCAGGTCCACATACAACTACACCGATTCTAGTGAAGGGTGCATTAGATGCGCGCGGCTCCAAGCTGATGCCGGATAAGAAAGAATTTTGGTTATAGTTTTCCTTGCGACGGTCCAGGTAGAGGTGGTACCTGTGACATCTCGGCCTGGGATGCATTTTATCTGGCAGTTTTCCGGATGTCGAATACAATTGGATGGGTCACCTTTTACTGGCACCGGAAGCATATTACCCTGTGGCAGGGAAATGTAGCTCAATTCAATGAATCCTCTACTTACTTGATGGGATGGTTGAGGGATTATCTACGGCTGAATTCTTCACAACTCATTAACGGTTACAATCCTTTCGGTATGAACAGTTTATCCGTCTGGGGCATGGATGTTTTCGTTTGGACATCTCGTTCGGGCTACTGGATTCACGTTTCCCATCTCCTGGCGCGGTTATTGGCAAGAACTTATTGAAACTCTGGCTCGGGCTCATGAACGCACACCTTTGGCCAATCTGATTCGCTGGAAAGACAAACCAGTCGCTCTTTCTATCGTTCAAGCACGATTAGTGGGACTAGCCCACTTCTCCGTAGGTTATATATTTACCTATGCAGCTTTCTCAATAGCATCCACATCGGGTAAATTTGGGTAGCTCTGTGTTTCGCCTCAATAAAAGCTAAAGCATGTATCGCATTGGGCTTACCTTTGGCATTCGAGCCAGTGGTAAGCCCAACTTATCCACGATTAAAATCTGTCTCTGATGGATAGATAGCACGGATGGGTGGCAAATCATAGCACTTCAATTGGACTCTATCCCAAATTCCATCCATTCTATAATAACATTCCAATATCGCCGACTAGGAAATTACGGCAAAGAGGAGTCTCATTGAGAAAGAGAAGAAGAAACAAAAACTGGTGAGGAAATATTATCTCATACGTCAATCCCTGAAACAGAGAATGAGGGGGGGTTTATCAATACAAGAAAATTAGAGGTTTCTGAGGCGTTCCAATCTCCACCACGTAACAGTGCACCCACCCGTCTTCGTAACCGATGCTCCCTAACCGGACGCCCCAGATCCAATTATCGAGACTTTGGTTCATCCAGACACGTACCACGCGAAATGGCACACGCTTGTTTGCTGCCTGGAGTAATAAAATCGAGTTGGTAGATAAATATTGGTTTTCCCACACGAATTGTTGGAGAATCGATCTCCATAAATTCACAAGATTCCCTCGTGTTCAATGTAATTATTTGAAGACTGTATAATAATTACAGCGAGGGAATCAACCACGCGGGGTAGAGCAGCTTGGTAGCTCCGCAAGGCTCATAACCTTGAGGTCACGGGTTCGAATCCCGTCTCCGCAAACGAAAATTAACTTGGTGATAGGGTGATAAAAGCAATAGGTGATAGGGGGATAAAGCAATAGTCCACCCTGTTCCCGTATTTTTATTCCAACTATTTGACCACGTACCGGCGGGTATTCATCCACAACATAAACCGGATAATCCCAAATTTTCCCCCCTCATTCTCCTTTTTCTCCTTCCCAGGTGGAATCTCCCGATTCTCTATCGGGATCCATTCAATCGGGTAAGTAGGGGGTGGAAAGGAGGACTCAACCATTTCCGCTAGTTCCAGAGACCTTACCCCACCTAGTTTTAGTATCAGCAGTTTTTATCCCCCCCCCCTGGTAAGATTGAGAGAATAGTGACAGGATAATGATTTGAGAAACGGGAAACAGAATAGTTCTGTTTTCCGACATACTGTGTTTCATACACCTCATCAATGTCATCATAAGCCCTTTTAACTCAGTGGTAGAGTACCGCCATGGTAAGGCGTAAGTCATCGGTTCAAATCCGATAAAGGGCTCGTGAGATTTCACTCGACTTGTCTCTTTCTCTCGGCACAGACACTCGTAATCCTTCCTTACATTGTAGAGTACCACATATGTTTCTACCAATTCAGAAAATTAGTGATCACGTCGAAATGATCCTTCGCCCGAATAGGCGACGAATATGACGAGGCCCCCCCCCCCCCCCAGATGCCTATCGAATCAGATTATCCTGATTATCCACTTTCACTGCTCGGGGGACTCCCGGTAAGATTCGCAACAAATATCCACATATATCTATCTATATAGCGGGATCCATATGTGGGTGGGGAAATCAACGAAGAATCAGCGAATCGCTACGTAATAAAGCTGTTCGGAATGTTCCCCCCCGTCTTGAATCTCAGAATTATTGCTACCCGTAATATAAGAAATTTAGGTAGATGTAATTCATGATGTGGAAGATCATTCAGTTACCCCTGATACAGGAATCCAATGAGAATTCTGACTATCGATACATCTCTCCGCAGGGGGAGATATTCCAATGAATTCTCGTATGAAAAGATTTCAGCTAACTCCCAGCTACGGGTTTCTCTCGTATCATTCCGATCCATCTCCCGCTTCTTAACCAGGAGGTAAGACGGACTATATGGTTCTCATTTAATCTATCGAGACGGGAGTTTGTTTCTCTCGTCCGACATCAAGGAAAAGTGGCCTCCCCCCACCCCCCCCCACCCACCCGCCATTAATCACCCGAATGATTCGGGAGCGAAAAGCTTCCGAATGGTATTGAGTATTGGTAGAATAAATATCAGGAAGTGTCTCTTCCATCGTGAAATAGACGAGTAAAGTGAAGATACGGATCATAAATATCTGTATGTACGCGTGTCCTACTCAATTCACCAAATAGATAGATTGCTGAAAATTGGTGCTTCTCCCACTCCTTCCTGTACTTCTCCAGTGGGCAGGACATGCGGGAGGAAACACCAGCACCACATAAAGAGATCCAATAGATGCCGTTGATTGTTCAATTGGAAGGAATCTAGCTGGGATAAAGTTCCGGATCAGGATTCATCGACGTAGCGAACGGGTTGATGGAGTCTCGGAAGAAGAGAAAGGGTTACCCACTTTCTGAAGAATCACGAAATCAATTTCGTTGTATCGGTACTCTATCCATATCCATCCGCTTGGGGGAACGAGACGGAGTAGAAAAGTACCCTCGACGGGACCTAGGAATATTGTTACCATGCCAGAGAGATTCCGACAAATTCTTATTCAGAAGGGGCAGTGATATGGTAGTTTCATTTCCTACACCACGACCCTATCATGTCATGAAATAGAAGGGCACCCAAAATGGTTGGAAGAGTTGAATAGGAGAATAACTATGACCATCGCCATTGGAAAATCCTCCAAGGAATCGAAAGATTTGTTTGATAGTATGGACGATTGGCTACGAAGGGATCGTTTCGTATTTGTAGGTTGGTCCGGTCTATTACTTTTCCCCACCGCTTATTTCTCCCTAGGCGGTTGGTTCACCGGCACAACCTTCGTCACCTCGTGGTATACTCATGGATTAGCTAGTTCCTACTTGGAAGGTTGCAATTTTCTGACTGCCGCAGTTTCCACCCCTGCAAATAGTCTCGCTCATTCCTTGCTTCTACTGTGGGGTCCGGAAGCACAGGGAGACTTCACCCGTTGGTGCCAATTAGGGGGTCTATGGACCTTTGTTGCTCTTCACGGTTCCTTCGCTTTGATAGGTTTCATGTTACGTCAATTCGAACTTGCTAGGTCCGTACAATTACGTCCCCTTAATGCAATAGCGTTCTCTGCTCCCATTGCTGTTTCTGTTTCTGTATTCCTAATCTACCCGTTAGGGCAATCCGGTTGGTTTTTTGCACCCAGCTTCGGTGTAGCAGCTATCTCTCGATTCATTCTCTTTTTCCAGGGTTTTCACAACTGGACGTTGAACCCGTTTCATATGATGGGAGTCGCCGGAGTCCTTGGTGCTGCTCTTTCGTGTGCCATTCATGGCGCCACGGTGGAAAACACCTTATTTGAAGACGGTGATGGCGCAAATACATTCCGTGCTTTTAACCCAACTCAATCCGAAGAGACCTATTCAATGGTTACCGCTAATCGTTTCTGGTCCCAAATATTCGGTGTCGCTTTCTCCAACAAACGTTGGTTGCATTTCTTTATGTTATTCGTGCCAGTAACTGGATTATGGATGAGTGCTATCGGAGTAGTTGGTCTCGCTTTGAATTCGCGTGCTTATGACTTCGTTTCCCAAGAAATTCGTGCGGCGGAAGATCCTGAGTTTGAAACTTTCTACACAAAGAACATTCTGTCGAATGAGGGTATTCGTGCCTGGATGGCAGCTCAGGATCAGCCTCATGAAAACCTTGTATTCCCCGAGGAGGTCTTACCCCGTGGAAACGCTCTTTAACGAAACTCTGTCTCTGGGTGGTCGCGATCAGGAAACCACAGGTTTCGCTTGGTGGGCCGGTAACGCTCGACTGATCAATCTGTCTGGTAAATTACTCGGTGCCCATGTAGCTCATGCTGGCTTGATCGTGTTTCGGGCTGGAGCCATGAATTTGTTTGAAGTGGCTCACTTCGTTCCGGAGAAGCCTATGTATGAACAGGGGTTAATTCTACTTCCCCACCTAGCTACCCTAGGTTGGGGAGTGGGTCCCGGTGGGGAAGTCGTCGATACCTTTCCCTATTTTGTTTCTGGAGTCCTTCATTTGATATCTTCCGCGGTTCTAGGGTTCGGGGGTATTTATCACGCTCTCATTGGCCCCGAGACTTCAGAAGAGTCCTTCCCATTTTTCGGCTATATATGGAAGGACAAAAATAAGATGACTACTATATTGGGTATTCATCTAATCTTGTTAGGAGCCGGCGCCTTCCTCCTAGTATTCAAAGCGTTATATTTCGGAGGCTTGTATGACACATGGGCCCCGGGAGGTGGGGATGTACGGAAGATTACGAATCTCACTTTAAGCCCGAGTGTCATATTTGGTTACTTACTCAAATCCCCCTTTGGTGGAGAGGGTTGGATTGTAAGTGTCGATAACCTAGAAGATATTATTGGGGGACATGTCTGGCTGGGATCCATCTGTATCTCCGGGGGGATCTGGCACATATTGACCAAACCATTTGCTTGGGCCCGTCGCGCTTTTGTGTGGTCCGGAGAGGCTTACCCGTCCTATAGCTTAGGAGCACTTGCTATTTTTGGTTTTACTGCTTGTTGTTTCGTTCGGTTCAATAACACGGCATATCCTAGTGAATTCTATGGTCCTACCGGTCCAGAGGCTTCTCAAGCTCAAGCTTTTACTTTTCTTGTCAGGGACCAGCGTCTCGGCGCCAACATAGGTTCCGCTCAAGGACCTACTGGTTTGGGTAAATACCTGATGCGTTCCCCCACGGGAGAAATCATATTTGGAGGCGAAACAATGCGTTTCTGGGACCTTCGTGCTCCTTGGTTGGAGCCACTGAGAGGCCCCAACGGTTTGGATTTGAGTAAGTTGAAAAGAGATATACAACCCTGGCAGGAGCGACGCTCCGCGGAGTATATGACTCATGCACCTCTGGGTTCCTTAAATTCCGTAGGTGGAGTAGCTACTGAGATAAATGCCGTGAACTATGTATCTCCCCGAAGTTGGTTGGCTACTTCCCATTTCGTTCTAGGATTTTTCTTTTTTGTGGGTCATTTATGGCATGCGGGAAGAGCCCGTGCGGCGGCAGCCGGGTTTGAGAAGGGAATTGACCGTGATACCGAACCCGTTCTTTCCATGACACCATTAAATTAGGACAAATTGCTGAGATATTAATGGAAAGTTATTACTTGGTAGTATTAGTACCTACCATACCAGACAAATTTCCATTTTCTACTGGTGGTTCTTTGCGGAACCGGGACACAGCTCATACATAAACTAACCCCCCAGTGGGGTTAGTTCGATACGTCGGTATATACCCAGCAGTAACCTTTACCTCGCGGATGAGGGAAGGGCGAGGTGTAACTCACTGTTCATTTCTATAGGGTTCCGGGAAACCACAAGTTTCGGTAGCATTTGCACTTATGTCTACAAATCACCCCCCTGGAGGGGGTGATTTGGCGATGACGACTCATCTCCGTAAGCTAATTTGAAGCTAATTTGAATCCTCACCAGTTGTATCTGGTGGAACGTACCCATCCCGCAAATGGGTGGGTAATTGACCTTTGATCATCCCGATAAGTCAATCGATAGAACTGGTATTTTAAATACCTCTAGTTAACATCAGATCTCTCATATTTGTTTGTTTCCTATCCCTCGAACCCTGATAGGGAAAGTATTGACACGGGACCTGGGCCTGGAGATGCGGCGCATGAACCGGGGCGGAGGAGGAATACCCCCAGACTGCTTCAGAAGATTCCTCTCATCTATCATTATTAAGAATAGGCTCCCCTCGGGGACATTGGCATTTTTTGGGAAATACTAGGTGGTTCTTTTAGACCACCGATAGACCACTAATACCCCCTCCCGTCGGGTCCGGTACTGAATCAATTGAGGAGAGAGAGGGATTCGAACCCTCGATAGCGTTTCAGCACTATGCCAGTTTTCAAGACTGGAGCCATAAACCACTCGACCACCTCTCCTAGAAAGCTCTTCTCCAATTCTTCGGAGATCTTGTCGATCTTGATACACATGTATTGTATCGAGATTCACCCCTATTACGAAAGATATGAGATGATGGTTTCGTATGATTTACTATGAAATCAATATAGGGATCATTCCAAATAATCAAATTCTTACTCCTACTTGATGGATTATCAAGAGATTCGAAAGAGACATTGGATTCCGGGGTACTGAACTAGAAGGATTCTTGTTCCGTCCAAAATCCTCGGTCTCGGTATGGTGTAAGTCCCACCGGATGGGGATCAGATGGTACAAATCCTCTACTTCTGATACGTCGAGAGTCCTAACTACGACTATTGCTTTCCAATTGGCTTTATTCACATTAATCGCCATTTCATTCCTACTAGTAATTGGTGTACCTGTCGTGCTTGCTTCCCCCAATGGTTGGTCAAGCAACAAAAATGTCGTCTTTTCAGGGGCTTCCTTATGGATCGGATTAGTTTTCCTAGTGGGTATACTTAATTCCTTCATATCCCAGAGATTCAATGTATCGGTAATTCTGGCCCCCTCCTCACGATTCATAATGGCGAGTGGGGAGAGAGAATCAATAATAATTACGGTCTACGGAATCGACACTTCCTCCTCGGGGGGGGGGGGGCTCTCCGTCCACGAGGGAAAATCCCGAGACGAGGTGGATGGATTAGGTGTGTTGACTAGAGGAGTTACCACATATATAGTTATTCAATATAGAACGGGGTGGCATATCACGCGGATATAGTTGAATGGTAAAATATCTCCTTGCCAAGGAGAGGACGCGGGTTCGATTCCCGCTATCCGCCGACCCGACTTTCTTGCCCCGCTTCCACCCCCGGCAGTAGCCCCCGGGATAGTTCAGACCGGTGGAGAGAATATTTTTGAGCTTCAGGAGTGAGATATTCCCAATTGAGGAAGTCATAACCGAGTGATTTGAGGCGTAGATTTCCAATCTGGGTTTTCCCTCGAGGGGAAACAGAACATTGAATGAACCAAAAGCAATGGAGAAGCCTATATACTTACTGATGCTGCTGGTAATTACCAATTATTATTGGGATACATAAGTTCATCGGTGAAAGAAATAATCGTCCATGGAAATATGGATTGGGTGAAGCTTTTCAACTGCCTCACTTCACTTCGGAGAATTGCAAGGTTTAAGTCTCAGCGTTACCTCTATGCCGTGTTCGACTTCCTACACATCTAGGAAGCAGTCGACCTAGAGGTTGTGGGAGATGCCACATGCGGTTCCGCATATAGGTATGCATCGAGCGGGATTTTGCGATAAGGATTCGGAGAGGTATTCCAATTCCCCATCCATTGGATGTTGTATTCGGGGGGGATTCGGGAGAATC
Source organism: Dipteris shenzhenensis (assembly GCF_047967505.1). Lineage (NCBI taxonomy): Eukaryota > Viridiplantae > Streptophyta > Polypodiopsida > Gleicheniales > Dipteridaceae > Dipteris > Dipteris shenzhenensis. The sequence goes on along the minus strand of NW_028239552.1, from coordinate 16,317 downwards.
AGATTGACGATTTATAGATAATCTCTTATTATCTGAAGAGTGATTGGGCCCCCATCGTCTAGAGGCCTAGGACACCTCTCTTTCAAGGAGGCGACGGGGATTCGAATTCCCCTGGGGGTACTTATACTCATCTCGCAGAAGCACTACGGACGTTATGGCTTCTCTTGCCCTCGTACCTTCTCAGGGTGGCGGGAGGGGCCCAGATTGAAAACATCAATAAACTCCTTTCATTTACACTTCCGAGACCGATTCTGTTTTCAAGTACTTCCAAGCCCGGTCTAAATCTATGGGTCGATGCCCGAGTGGCTAATGGGGACGGACTGTAAATCCGCTGGCAACGCCTACGCTGGTTCGAATCCAGCTCGACCCAGAAACCGCGGAGTTACTTCATTATAATTTGTATATCTCGACTGAGTTATTTGAAATGACTCAATAAAATGTAGCGGGATTGACGGGTCTCGAACCCGCAACTTCCGCCTTGACAGGGCGGTGCTCTAACCGATTGAACTACAATCCCAGCAATTAATTAAAGTCTATGTACTGGGTGCTTAGGAGTCAATGCTCTATCTCCCCATCCACGGTGAATCCGACAAACCATTTTTACTCGAATCCCGTTTCGGATATACAGATGCAGGAGATATTAACCCCGAAAGCCCCAATTGTCTTGATTCTTCGAGGAGACGAGACATCCGCCTCGCGCCAGTTCCACATGCCCGCGCTTACTATGGATATTCACTACGAGTATTCAAATGAGCTTATTTGCGGGGCTAATCTCTAGCCACGTCAACCCATAGGCGAGAGAGGGAAGGGGAGGAGGGGAAATTATTCCAGTCATTGATTTTTCCATCCATAGATTCCCACCCACAGTGCTTCTAGATTCGTTTGCTGCCACAGAAAGATGCGGTGACTAACCCCTCTTCTCTGTCTCAGTAAGAATATAAAAAAGGGGGGGGCAAGTTCTTGCCGAAGAAGCGTAAACAATCGACTACTCTTAAAATTTTCTTTCGTGATATACTATGTAATTGATATCAGAGATTTGACCAGACCGAGTTAATTTTTTTCTATCCCGATTATCAGATCCACTCTAGTAGAGTTGGATGACTCACAATATCACGATAAAGTTCAGGAGTCTCTCCTAATGGGGTCACTCAAGTTACTCCTCAAATCAATTTGAACCACTAATATGGAAGTAAATATCCTCGCATTCATAGCTACTGCACTCTTTATTCCAATACCTACAGCTTTTCTACCTATTCCTTACATTCAAACGGCTGCTCAGAACAATTAATCCGAGAACCTGGTCTATTGTTTCGCCGCGGATGGTAGTAAGTAGATAAGGGAAGGTTGAATATACGTCCCGGGGTAGGGGATGAAATAGGATGCTACTCCGCGTGAAGTAGCAACTCGGTTGCCAGTAAACTACTAATTTTTACTCCCCCAATTTGAATTCCACAGTCCCATCCCAATTAAAATCTGGATAGATAGATGATCTACATAGATAGACCCATCTATCTATCGATCGGGAGGTCCATCTCACTCATCCTTTTTATTATGATTTCCATGGAACCAGGTCCCGGTGCAATAGTCGGAATCGGGCTAGTAGTGATAGGTGTATTCCTGTATGTCTCCGCAAAGAGGGAACCTAATGTATCTAGAGGTGTGGTCCCAAATGTACCCGTGCAACATCTCTGCGATTTTCAGCATATCTCTACCCGGGGGATGTGAAACTTGAACTGGTGTCGGTAGTAATGAATCCCAATAGGAATCAATCCATGACTAAACTGATTCAATATGTTTCTCCATACTTCGAAAACTAGGGGGGGGGAGGGGATTGGCGGGTTCCAATATCTCTCTCCCCTGTGATATCTTTGGTTCTAGCCTCCCCCCTCTGGAGGAGATCTATATGTACATATGGATTTATGGGTAACCAATGGAGTCAGACATGAGTCTAAAGATCCTATTTTTACGGAACGGGGTGGATCGGGTGCATAAAGAACAAACCGGATTGAAATTTGAAACGTGGAGAGATTTTTCTATCTATCCATTGATTCGGATATATCAAGATTATCTATCTATTTCCCGATTCAATCCGGTGAAAGAGGATCCGGGAAGTTCGACAGAAGAAACTGACGTGGATGAGAAGTGAGAGATAACACCTCGCTCCAACTACTGGTCCTGCTTAAGCCACAACGAAATGAAAAAATCACCCATGGTTTTTTGGGGGGGGGGGGGCGCATTACCCAATCCATAGATTCCCAACCTATCCCGATACTACGACTTTTTCCTTTCCTCCATTGGATTATTATGCGGAGGAATTCTTATCTTTCAAGGTTGGCGCTTAGATCCGATTCTACTATTATCTGAAATACTTTTAAGTGGAACTGCAATATTTCCTATTGCTGAAAATTTATATCTACGTAGAGAAGAGATCGAGGCATTTGATGAATCTAACCAGCGGATATCCAATAGGGGTCGTTTGGAAACTACCTGGTTGACTCCCCCTCCCGGGAGAGAAGATTCCTACAGAGAGTTGAGATTGGGGGGGGGGGGTGAATTCTCCCATAAATGGAAGGGAATTAGTTATACCATATGTGTTTCCTACGAAGAAGCAAGAGATTCTAGAGGGGGTCGAATCGTTGGGCCCCACCCCAACGATTCACATCTCCCGGATTCTACTATACTAGGAGGAGTAGTGTAAAATTACTCACTGCGATCCACTTCTTCCCCGAACCACAGGTGAAAGAGAGAATGTAGGAGTCACCATCGGAGCAGCCCAAGCAATACTAACCATATCCGTGGTCGTAATTCCTATCCCTTCAATTCAATTCTATTGAATTCCTTTTCCTCCAACTACTGGGTGCTTATATGGATGAACCCGAATCGAAGTCAGTAACATATCGTACATGGGAATCAATTTCTGTTTCATATGATACCCGAGTGGGAGGAGGTAATAAGAGTGCGGATCCGTCCACCAATATATTTTATAATGTTACCAAGTCCCAATCCCCGAGGGGTTGTCAATCCATATAATTTACTCCTCGATTCCTGATACACTAAGATCAGGATTGCCTATCCGTGGCATATCCGGATACATCTAGCGTGATAGGCCATAATATACTATGGAGCATCTCGATTTGTGTCCGGGTCTGGCGCGGTAGTCAATCCCGAAATCGTCGAAATTATTGATACTGGCACAACAAGGCGACACCCAGATTCGAACTGGGGGATGAAGGATTTGCAGTCCTTTGTCTTACCACTTGACTATATCGCCCTTCTTTCACCTGCATCGAGGCACATGATTGATAGATGGGGGACTCGATATTAAGTATACCACTGAATGGGAATATTAGCAAGCTGCTCATTTTTCTGTATCGGATTGAGCTCGTAAGTATGTCGGATACTAGAAACCTTTTCTCCCCATCCAATCAATTTGATGGGTTAGGAAACCTTGCTGCCCACCCCCCCCACTTCCACACACATCCTTTTTATACTATGCATCCCCAGGCAGCCAACACCAATTTTTCCCTAGATTGCTCCACTATCCTCTGACTTACTCGGATCCCTACTGCCCACCCCCTGGTCTTGTTTTCCCTCCTAACACTCTTGGAAATATCTAACGGATCCTTCACGCTCCCCACCCCCCAGAAATGGTTCGCATAGATACCGGGTTCTACTTCGAAAAGTTTTTCCCTTCCTTGTCAATTTCACCCTCCCCACATTGATATTGACACTCCGTGGCAACAGCAGGTAGATATTATTAGGTCGTCCACCTTTAGGGATAGATTCTCGAATCTCAATAGTTCTTCTGATCCACCTCGGGTTGGGGGGGGGAGGGGTAAACCAACGATTTGACACAATGGATTGATTTTCAGTAGTATGTGAAGTGATATTCCCCGTATCAATGTTTACCGGATTGCTGTTCCACGAATCGATACTTCACGGCGCAAAAACTGGTTCTTCGCGGTAGTTGCTTCGCAGCGAGAATCGCAACAACTGCGCCAATTGTATCAATTATGCTGACGTTAATGCCTCCAGCGTCTTCTGGAGATCCAGCGAAGTGAATCTGTCTAACTAGGCACCTAGAATCTTTGTGATTTCGTGTCGAGAATCCCCATTCTCGTTGTGTCTCACCTTACCCCCACTCACCATATCGGTGGAATGACGGAATCGAGCCGATGGTTGATAAGTGGATGATAAAGATTTTTTGGGTGCAGGGAAGTCTTCCATCAGATCATTTTGAAATCCATTTATAGTTTGTTTGACACCTCCAATACCTCAAGAACCGCTGATGATGGTGGTATCTCCTTGGCCAACTCGGGAACAGTCTTCATCGGGAGAATCTACCAAATTCAATCCCTCACCCGGGAGAAAGAGAGGGGAGGGGGGATGCGAGGGAGAAGGAATCACTAAATGAATTGATGAATAGGTATAGGAGGGTTTCGCACGAGGATAAGATTTCAGTACAACATCAATAGGAGATAGGGAGATGTTCGTATTGCCAGAACTTGGATGAATTCAATTTGAGGGATTCAACTGCTTTGTTCATGAAAGATCATTTGAAGAACCTGATGATTTCCCAGAGATTGAAGATACGGATAAGGAAGTCGAATTCTAATCAATTAGTGAATAGTATCGATTGTCGGAACCTCCGATTGGGAGGAGAGAGGCTACATATCAATGTATCACATATTCATCCGATCCATATGTACCAGCTTAATTGATTCGGAAGAGAAGCGGAATAGTAGAAGAACAGGATGTGTTTCTCGGATCTATTCCCTCGATGACCTCCCAAGGAACATTTATAATCAATGGAATTGCTAGAGTTTTGATTAACTAGATATTGAGGAGTCTTGGTGTTTACCACAACCGCGAGTTGGACCACAGGGGATTTTTCACATATACCAGCATGATCATTTCGGATTGGGGAGGAAGATTCAAACCAGAAATAGATAGAAAGAGTAGGATATGGATTCGTATCAGCAGGAAACGAAAGATATCCATTTTGGTTCTACTTCTAGCTATGGGACTGAGTACGGAGGATATCCCGCGGAATGTACGTTATCCTAAGATTTTTCTGAATCTACTCAGAGAATCGAGAGAAACTATCGAATCTTCGGAAGATGCTATGCTAGAACTTTACAAACATCTATACTCTCCGGGAGTCGATGTGGTGTCTTCAGAATCCATATTCCAGGAATTGCAGAAGAGATTTTTCCAACAAAGGTGCGAATTGGGACGAATTGGTTGACGAAATTCAAACATCAAACCTAATCTCGATGTACCTGAAACGGAACATTTCCCACTACCCCAAGATCTATTAGCTGTCGCAGATTATTTGATAGAGATAAGCTATGGGATGGGTAACCTCGATGATATAGACCACCCGGGAAATCGACGCGTTCGGTCTGTAGCGGATCTATTACAGGAACAATTAAAATTAGCCCTGAATCGTCCGGAGAATTCGATCCGATAAAATATCCATAGAGCCGTCAGGCGTAGACGTCCATTAACTCTCGGGGGATTGGTGACTTCCGCACCACTCACAACAACTTTCAACGAATTTTTTGGCTCACATCCTTTGTCGCAATTTTCGGACCAGACCAATCCACTAGCAGAAACAGTTCATAAACGAAGATCAAGTTCTCTAGGTCCCGGGGGATTGACGCGGCGAACTGCCACTTTTCAAGCTCGGGATATCCATTTCAGTCATTACGGACGTATATGTCCCATCGAGACATCTGAGGGTATGAATGCTGGTCCTATCTCATCCCTAGCTATTTTTGCAAAGGTTAGCAATTCCGGATCCTTACGAAGTCCCTTTTATGAAGTATCCAAATCATCTATGGAAGGACAATTAGTAGATCTATCACCCGTCGGGGATGATTATCGAATAGGAACTGGAAATCTGTTAATAGCAGATTGGAGGACCGGGGAGAAGGAGCTTATATCGGTTCGGTATCGAGAGGAGTTCTTAACCGTTACGTGGGAGGAATTGGATTTACGAGGTATTCATCCCCTACAATATTTCCCCATTGGAGCTTCTCCTATTCCCTCCGTCGAGCATAATGATGCAAACTGCGCTTCGACGGGTTCTAATATGCAACGCCAAGCGGTTCCACTTTTCAGACCTGAGAGGTGCATTGTAGGAACTGGGTCAGAAGGTTAAGTAGCCCTAGATTCGGGAAGTGTAGCTGTATCCGAACAAGAAGGATGAATTTAATATACCGATGGTAATGAGATTACTTTATCCTCCAGGAATGGAGATACTATAACTAAATTGAGGATATATGAACGTCCCAATAATAATACTCGTAGACATCAGAAGCCTACAGTTATTCAAGGAGAACTTCTGAAAAGTGGAGAAGTTGTGGCGGATGGAGCAGCAACCGTTGGAGGAGAACTAGCTTTGGGTAGAAATATACTAGTAGCTTATATGCCACGGGAGGGATACAATTTTGAAGATGCAGTACCGATTAGTGAACGTTTGCTATATGAAGATGTTTTTACATCCTTTCATATCAAGAGACACGAAGTTGAGGTTCGTGCGACGAATCAGGGTCCTGAGATAATTACGAAGGAAATACCCCAATTAGACAGTTATGACCTTCGTCACTTGAAGGATAATGGGCTTGTAGCATCAGGATCTTGGGTAGAAACAGGAGATGTTCTAGTGGGCAAATTGACGCCTCGAGAGGGGGGGGATTCATTACGTGCCCCAGAAGGAAAATCATTACAAGCGATTTTTGGTATCCAAGCAGTCAACACAAAAGAGAGTTGTCCGAAAGTCCCTATTGGTGGAAGAGGTCGAGTCACTGATGCCATGTGGGTCTATCCTGAGGATAATCCCATGAATAATTCGGAGATGATACATATATATATTTTGTAGAAACGTAAGATACAAGTAGGTGATAAAGTAGCTGGCAGACACGGTAACAAGGGTATTATATCAAAGATCTTACCTAGGCAGGATATGCCTTATTTACAGGATGGTACGCCAGTAGATATGATACCAAGTCCCTTAGGAGTACCTCCGCGAATGAATGTAGGATAGATTTTTGAATGTTTGCTTGGGTTGGCAGGGGAATTTCCGAAGATGCATCACAGAATAACACCTTTTGATGAAAGACATGAACCAGAAGCTTCTAGAAAACTGGTATTTTCGGAACCATTTAAGGCAAGTACAGAAACATCCAATCCGTGGTTATTCGAACCTGATCATCCCGGAAAGAGTAGATTAATTGATGGACGAACGGGTGATACTTCTGAACAATCGGTTACAATTGGGAAAGCTCATATGATGAAATTGATTCATCAGGTTGATGATAAGATTCACGCATGATCCAGTGGGCCCCATGCACTTGTTACACAACAACCTTTTAGAGGGAAATCCAGACGAGGGGGACAATGAGTGGGAGAAACGGAAGTTTGGGCTTTGGAAGGTTTTGGTGTATCTTATATATTGCAAGAAATGCTTACTATTAAATCCGATCATATTTAAGCTCGTTATGAAGTACCTAATGCCACCGTGACTGGGAAACCCGTACCCAAGCCCGATACTGCTCCAGAATCTTTTCGATTGCTAGTTCGAGAATCATGATCTATGGGTTTCAATCTGGATCATAAATTGATACTTGAGGGGGATTCGAGAAGGGAAAGTAGAAATGTTTAATCGAGATATTTTCAATAAAAACAAACAGAATATTATTATCCCATGATTCATCAACAAAATTACCAACAACTCCGAATTGAATTGGCCTCTCCCGAACAGATTCGTAGTTGGGCTGAAAGAGAATTACCTAATGGAGAAATTGTTGGGTAAGTTACTCAACCTCATACGTTGCATTATAAAACCCATAAACCAGAGAGGGATGGTTTGTTCCGCGAAAGAATATCTGGGCCTATAGAGAGTGGAGTTCGTGCCCGTGGAACTTACCGATCCGTTGATAATGAAGAAGGAGATTCTAATTTTTGTAAGCATCGCGGAGTGGAATTTACTGACTCCCGGGTTCGGAGGTACCGAATGGGATACATCAAATTGGCATGTCCAGTAATTCATGTGTGGTTTTTGAAACGAATCCCCAGTTACGTTGCGAATCTCCTTACCAAACCTCTTAAAGAGTTAGAAAGCCCGGTATATTGCGATGTGTGACTTGGTTATACGTTCCAATTACCACAGAATGATCACAATCTGTCATCCCATCCGGTAGCGGTGGGATGCCTCCCATTTCGACATATCTTCCGTGGGGAGTATCATGTGGCTCGGAAAGGAGTATCGGAAAGATCTATAGATACTAAGGGAGGTTACTCCTCCAAGGTCAATTCCTATTAATTCATCGACTAGACTTCGTAATATAAATCACTACTTCTAGAATCAATCCAGATCTTTATCGGCGAGATCCTCCACCCGAGCCCCTTTCCAGATGAAAGATTATTCTATGAGGAGATATGGTTGCGGAAACTTATTCATCGCAGATACGTTTTCAATGACGTGACAACCATCGGAGTAGAGTGGGAACCTGGGGAGGAGTAATAACTGGATTATGAACAAGAGAAACCCCCCTTGTCCCTAATCAGAACCAATATTTCTGTGGGATAAGTATGTATACATGCAACAAGGGGGGGATGAGACTACTCAGTAAAAGGATTTCATCAATTTTTGACTTGAGTAACGAATAGCTATTCGATTCCCAATAAGTTTGGTTATCACGTCCCAATGCCACCGCGACCTCATATCTCGATATAGCTATTTGAGCCGGATGAGAGAAAACCCCGACGTCCGGTTCTGGGGGGGGGGGGGGGGGGGGTTCCCACCCGACCTATCCCGATCTTTTCCTTGCTAGGCCTGTAGCTGAAAAACCTACTCCATTGTGATCGCGAGGCTTGTTCAACTATGAAGATTGCTCGTGGAGAGACATTTCTACCATCTCTTTTTCTACTCTAAACTTCGAGTCTTTCCAGGGGAGGGAAGTGGCTACTGGAGGGGATGCTATTAAGAAATGATTAGCTAGCTTGGATTCGCAGAGTGTTATGGATTGTGCGTATCCGGAGTGGCAAATATTGGCGAAGCAGGGATCCACCGGGAATGAGTGGGAGGATCGAACGATTCAAAGGAGAAAGGATCTTTTAGTCAGACGGATGAGACTGGCTAAGAATTTCCTTGGAACAAACATAAAACCAGAATGGATGGTTCTGGACTTACTACCGGTTCTTCCACCTGGATCGCGACCAATAATCGAACTCTATGAGGGTGAGTCAATTACTTCTGATTTCAATGAACTTCATAGGAAGATAATTCACCGGAATAATACCCTATCGATTTTCTACTGGGAAGTGAATTCACACCGGACGGATCGATTGTGTGTCAAAAGAGACTTATTCAAGAAGCTGTAGATGCCTCCATTGATAACGGTATACGTGGGCAACCAATGAGAGACATTAATAACAGGCCTTACAAATCTTTCTCTGAGGTTATTGAGGGGAAGGAAGGATGACTCCGCGAGAATTCGCTTGGAAAGCGGGTTGATTATCTGGGTCGTTTCGTTACCGTGGTAGGTCCGTCTCCCTCGTTACATCAATGTGGATCACCCCGAGAACCGTCGATAGAGCCTTCCCAAGCCTTCGTAATTCGTAATTCAATTGGACGACGCGTCGCTCGTAACCTGCGAGCTGCTAAGAATATGATTCGGAAGAAAGAATCAATTATACGGAAAGTTCTCCAGGAAGTTACGTAAGGTCATCCTGTATCGTTGAATCGAGCACCTACATTGCATAGATTGGGTATACAAGCGTTTCAACCTATTTTAATAGAAGGGCGTGCTATTCGTCTGCATCCATTGGTTCGCGGGGGGTTCAACGCAGATTCTGACGGAGATCAAATGGCCGTACATGTACCTTCATCTCTAGAAGCTCAGACTGAGGCTCGTTCTCCAACGTTTTCACATACAAATTTATTATCTCCTGCTACGGGGGATCCCGTATCTGTACCAAGTCAGGACATGCTTCTCGGGCTTTATGTGCCGATGACTGAGAATAAACAAGGGATTTATGGAAACAGACATTCTCTTGCCACGGACGGGGAACCCAGTTCGTCCTCCAAGATACCTTATTTCACTAGTTATGATGATGTACTCAGGGCCAAGTAATTGAGGCGAATCGATTTGTATAGTCTTTTATGGCTCCGATGGAAGACGGATCTACGTATGATTAGCTCTAGAAATCGCGAATTGCCCATTGAATTTCAATACGAATCCTCGGGAACTTCTTTCCAGTTTTACGACAATTATCAGATTAGGAGGGATGAAAAGGGTAACATACTTGGCATATATATCCTCACAAATGCTGGTCGTATTTCGTCTAATCAACAAGTGAAAGAGGCAATACAGGGTACTTCTCAGCATCAGACTCAATCGATACCAGCTATAGAAATACAGAAGAAAATCCCGAAATCAACTCGTTTTATGAACTGGAATAATGAAGAATGAGGGAGTTTTTGACGCATCTGACAGATATGATCAATAGTTTGGATTTGCCGGTCAATGATGGTCATAAGATAAAAAAGGTTGAGGTTCCTACAACGGTCGATCAAGCTGAGTCGCTTTACTACAATAAGATGATGGACAAAACCGCGATGAGACAACTCATCAGTAGGTTGACACTTCATTTCGGGATTACGCATACGACGAATATCCTGGATCAAATAAAGAGTTTGGGTTTCGAACAAGCTACAAAAGCATCTATTTCATCAGGCATCGATGATCCTTACGCAGTACCTATTAAAGGATGGCTTGTAGAAGATGCAGAGAAACAGGGTTCCGCCTCGGAGCAGTCTCATCGTTGCGGGGGTCTACATGCTGTAGAGAAATTACGTCACTTGATCGAGACGTGGTATGCGACAAGTGAGTGTCCGAAGAGAGAGATGAATCCAAATTTCAGGATGACTGATCCTCTGAATCCAGTCCATATGATGTCTTTTTCAGGAGCCTGAGGAAGTATATCCCAAGTCCACCAATTGCTCGGTATGAGAGGATTGATGTCGGATCCACGAGGACAGGTAATTGATCTACCTATCCGTAGCAATCTGCGCGAGGGTTTATCTCTGACAGAATATATCATTTCCCGTTATGGTGCTCGCAAAGGAGTGGTGGATACTGCGGTACGAACATCAGATGCTGGATATCTCACACGTAGGCTTGTCGAAGTAGTTCAACATATTGTTGTGCGTGAAAGAGATCGTGGGACTATCAGGGGCATTGCTGTGAATCTTATTGGGGGGGAAGAGGGATCCACACGAACGATACCACAACAGAGACTAGTTGGACGTGTGTTAGCAGGCAATGTATATCTAGATATGAGACGTATTGCTATGCGTAATCAGGATATTGATAATGAACCCGCCAGTAACTCAGTAGTAGCGACTGAACCGATACATGTAAGATCTCCCCCGACACGTAAAAGCATTTTCTGGATTTGTCAATTGTGTTACGGCTGGGGTCTCGCCCACCACGACTTGGTGGAATTGGGAGAAGCTGTAGGTATTATTGCGGGCTAACCAATCGGAGAACCAGGAACCCAATTAACATCAAGAACTTCTCATACTGGTGGAGTATTTACGGGTGATATCGCAGAACATGTATGAATCCCGTTCAATGGAATCATCAATTCCGATGAGAAGTCATTATATCCCACACGTACGCGACACGGACAGCCCGCTTGGATGTGTCAAAATGAATTACCTATCTCTATTAGAAGTTAAAATGATACACACAATCCTGTGATTCCAGCACAAAGTCTACTTGTGATTCAAAATAATCAATATGTTGAATCGAAACGAATCACTGCGGAAGTCTGAGCCAAGGAGTTTCCTCTCAAGGAACGGATTAAGAGAAAGATCTATCCAAATTTAGAGGGGGAAACCTATTGGAATGGGGTCGTGTATCACTCGCCCGAAGATATACATAGTAATATTCATGTCGTGCGCAATAGCGGTCATGTACGGGTCCTTTCAGGAACCTCTAGTGATTCCAATGGGAATTCCTTTTATGAAGATCAAGATAGAATTGATACCAGATCCCATTCCAACGAGAGTAAACGCGAGCTTCGGGAGGTAAATTGGGAGAATATTAGTGTCATTAACTCTGGATGTTATCAGGAATGGATATGGGAGTCCGGAATCAATGTCGATTTTGAATCTATCAAAAGTGAATTGAATTCGTCGAGATTTGTTTCAACTCCTTCCATGGGTCGAGGTGGGGGAACAGAGGTGGTTCCTCTATCACCGGAACAGGAGGGTCGGTACAGGAAATTATCTTACGCAAATTCCGAGTTCCGTATACTCAATAACGTGATTTTGGATCGGAATGAAATTATTGCTATTTGCGAAGACTCGAAGTATCGAACCAACGTTTCGGGAGTTGTAAGATATGGTACTGCAGAAGTAGAACCCATTGATGAAGGAGAATTGGTTTCTGGCAGTGAAACAGCAAGTTCTAGATCGCGGTATAAAGTCACCAAAGGAGGTAACTCTTCCTTGATCCCTGAAGAAGTGTATACTATTTGCGAGCCTTCCTCATCCATTTTGGTGAAGAACAACAGTGTTGTCGAGGAGGGCACACAAATAACTTCTAATATTATTAGTCAGATGGGTGGGTTGGTTCGCATAGAAAAGATACCCAATAGTATCAAAATAAGAATCTTACCCGGATATATCTATTATCCGAAAAAGAAAACTAATATATCTAAACAGGCTGATACTTTGATTCCACCAGGGCATCTGATTCTCGGTGAATTCAAATCTGATAATTGGGTTTATCCCCAACCAGTTGCATCGGCTAGAAGAAGGAAGCCCTCTGTCTCAATAAGAACAGTTGTAGAATACAATGTACCTGGTGATTCTCCAATACGAATGCCTGAAATACCAAAGACAGAGAAAGACTTGGGAATTCAAGTCTTTACCTATATCTTTTACAGAGACGGCGAAGTAGTAGAAATAAGTGACAACACAGATATCCAATTGGTTCAAACTTGTTTAGTGGCTGATTGGCAAGAATCCCCCCCTCCCCCGGAAGGGTCGTATCTGTCTCTCACCAATATTAAGATAAGTGACAGTCTTAGCACCTTCCTCCAGGTTAACCCAATGGGACTTTCCAATCCGTTTTTGTCCCCTGAGACAAGAGCTGGGGAAGCTCCTCCACAACTGGCGCTCGGTGGGAAGCTATCCCCCATCAATTTGAATTCACGCGATGAGAATAAAAATAAAGAATTTGTCGGATATCGAGGTACTATTCATGTAGTACCCCAACAAGGTGCATCCTTCTTAATCCTATCACCATCCAATCTTTTTCGTAACCCCCTGCCCCCCGACCCAGACGGAGGGGTATATGGAAGGGGGGTGCATATTCCGATAATTCTGGATCGGGGGGTATGACTGTCTTTCGTAACAACATAGATTCAAAAGATCCCCACTCGGATTCTGATGCTGGATCTATTTGGAGAGGTACCGCAGGACCAAAAGGAGTATTGACAGATTTTGGAGAATTTTATCCTACTACTGGTGGAAGGGGAAACAAAAAGTTGGGCCTTTTAGGTGATTCACAAAATAGCCCCTACTCTTTGTTGTTTTCCTACTCCGTATCAAGCAACAAAGTCTCTTTTGCCGAGGATCCCTTTGTCGATGAGTCAACAGATGCATCGGGACGTAGGTATTGGTATTCAATAGATGAAAATGAATCGATATTTGAATACTCCCCAGATTTATTGGTGGGAGGATGCTTCCCCAGATTGATCTTCCCCCCATCATATTTCCCCGGAGCAAGAATTCTGCCTATTAATCTCGGACTTCTGGTCAGTGAAAACGCATGCATTTACGGGGGTGATATCTGCCTCCAATCCGGCCAAATCATAGCTATTCACCGAGAATACTCACCAATCAGAACAGCCAAGCCTCTCCTAGCAACTGAGGGGGCGACTATTCATAAGAATTACGGAGATATCATTGGGAAGGGGGATACATTAATAACATTACTACACGATAGATCGAGGTCTGGGGATATTATTCAGGGTTTTCCAAAGGTTGAGCAGTTGTTGGAATCTCGTTCCACCGCTTTTACCTTAGCAAGAATCGAAGATATTTCTGATAGATGGAGGAGAACTATTACAAGATTAGTTGGTAATCCTTGGAGTCATTTCACGAGTGCCGGAATAGGTATGGAAGATTGTCAACTGGTTCCGATTGATCAAATTCAAAAGGTTCATGGATCCCAGGGGGTGTAAATATCCGATAGGCATATAGAAATCATCATTTGACAACTGACATCGAAAGTAGTAACGTTGGAAGATGGAATAACTAATGTTTTCTTACCCGGAGAGCTTATTGAATCATCATAAGCGTAACGAATGAATCGCGTCTTAAAAGAATCGAATTTCTACGAACCTGTTGTATTGGGAATGACAAAAGCATCTCTTAACACTACTAGTTTTATATCAGAGGCGAGTTTTCAAGAAACTACTCGGGTACTGGCTAGAGCCGCTATTCGGGGTCGAATCGATTGGTTGAAGGGACTGAAAGAAAATGTCATCCTTGGTGATCTCGTTCCCATTGGGACCGGCAGTCAGGAGGTTATTCGTCAACTAGATGTAGAGAGAAATACGGAATTTTATTTAGCTATTAGTGATTTTAACATCTTCAGTCGAGAGGCAAGGGATATTCCCCCTCATACTTATTACGGGAGGGAGCCGAGTTCCCACCATAGATTAATGATTCACGAAGGATTGAGACAACCCCTCCCCGGAGTCAATATTGGTGAATGAGATTCAGAATCATTTTGCGACGTAGCATCTCGGGTATGTCTCACTCAATAATCCCGACCAGTGAATCGTAATAATTACGTAACTTCCATAAAAATCAAATCAATCTGCGGCTTTTCGTAGTTCTTTTTTGGGGGGGTAAAATGCAACAGAAAAATTGGAATATCGATCCAGAAGGGATGATGGAGGCGGGGGTCCATTTCGGTCATCAAACCCAAAAGTGGAATCCCAAGATGTCACCTTATATATTTACGGAACGGAAAGGTGTTCACATTCCCGATCTAACTCAGACTGCTCGTCTCCTATCCGAAGCCTGTGATTCGGTATCCAATGCAGCGACGGAGGGAAAAGAATTCTCAATAGTAGGTACAAAATACCAAGTAGCTGATCTAATTGCATCGGCTGCGACGAAATCTCGATGTCACTACGTGAATGAAAAGTGGCTCGGTGGCATGTTAACGAATTGGTCCACTACAGAAACACGTCTTCAGAGATTTCAATATTTGCAGAATGAAGAAGATACGGGGGGGTTCGATCGACTCCCGAAAAAAGAGGCATCGATTCCGAAAAAACAATTACTTCGATTGAAGAAGTATCTAGGTGGAATTCAATATATGTCAAATTTACCCGATATTGCGATAATTACTGATCAACACGAATAATCCACTGCTATTAGAGAACGTATCACTTCAGGTATTCCTACAATCTGTGTCGTCGATACAGATTGCGATCCAGATCTCACAGATATTCCGATTCCAAGTAATGATGATGCGCGGTCCTCCATTCGACGGGTACTGGATAAATCAACACTGGCTATTTCTGAGGGTCGTTCGAACTCAAAGATATTGAACTTAATAGATAGTGAAATCAGTAACTATCCCAACTATTCGTGGTAGAATGAAACAGAGACTTACCCCAGAGACAGCAATATGCTGTGACTCTATTATGGGGACAACCCTGGGATTATGTAGTGATTAGGAATCCACTTGATTGTTCTGTGCAAATCATTCTTCCCCACGTTGATTCCTGATAAGGAGGTAATACGAATTCCGAACAATTGTCCATTCATGGGATTGATAATCTATATCAAGTATCGGGCGTGGAAGTGGGTCAACATCTCTATTGGCAAGTAGGAAATTTCCAAGTTCATGCACAAGTTCTTGTAACTTCCCGGGTAGTAATTGCTATATCATTGGGTTTATCTACCGCAGCTACTCGGGATTTGCAAACCATCCCGACTGGCAGTCAAAATTTCATTGAATATATTCTTGAATCTATTAGGGATCCGACTAGAACTCAGATGGGGGAAGAAGGGTATCGTCCCTGGGTTGCATTCATTGGAACTATGTTTCCATCCATTTCTGTTTCTAACCGGTCAGGTGCTCTGTTTCCTCGGCGAGTTATCCAATCACCTCATGGAGAGTTGGCTGCACCTACGAATGATATCAATACAACTGTTGCATTAGCTTTGCCTACATCAGTGGCATATTTCCACGCGGGTCTAAACAAGAGAGA
>NW_028239551.1:0-55330 GCF_047967505.1 Dipteris shenzhenensis | reverse complement strand
TGGTGCGGACGATAGAAAAGCGAAGTGACTCGGTGGAGTAAGCATAGATTTAAGTACCAAATTGATTTAGCAGATAGGTTAGTAGAAAAATAATTGGTTACTCGGAACTATCGAAAGGGGATTCGAAGCTTGGTAGACATATGAGAGCAGTTTATCCGACGAGAAGATCGCGTTTCAGAAGCTGGGAATGGGATCGACAGTTCATCGAAATATCTCCAACCTCTGAATGAGTGGGAGGAATCGAATCTTCCCAGAAAGAGGAACAAGACAAGATTGGATATTAATATCTCAATTATATGTATCAGATACCCCTACATGACCAGGTTCCCCCGAGTTCTCGATGGAGAATCCTATAGTTCTAATGGCAGGATTTGATACGGAAGTCATTCGAAAGAAACTTAGACGTGGTGGGTTAACCACGCGCGTTGAGACTCACCGGAAGCATCGGAACCTCCAATTGAACAATCGGGGAAAAAAAAAGAATCATATTCTTTCCATAGGTTCTCCTAAAACGCGGAGAAAATACTGATAGATTTGTATACTCGGGGGGAGGGGGGGAATTACGGTTTCTCCGCTCGGTTTATTTACAACTCGTTTATTTATCCGGCGAAATAAGAGGAATATTGCTGCTTCGAGGGGGGGCTAGCTATACTAATCCAGTATGTTTCGGGTATACCCTCGGTATAATAATGACAACTTAACGGGGATCGCTCAGGTATACCGGTAGATTCTCCATCTACTGGTACTCACACCTCTCGGCAAGCAATCCTCCTTAATCCCGCAGGGATATACGGAGCTGAACATGTCTGGGAATACGGGAGAACGTCCTTCTGCTGACATTATTACTAGTATTCGATACTGGGTCATCCATAGCATTACTATACCTTCTCCGTCTATTGCAGGTTGGTTATTCGTCAGTACAGGTTTGGCTTACGACGTTTCTGGAAGTCCCCGCCCAAATGAATATTTTACGGAGAGCCGACAAGAAGTTCCTTTAGTAACTGGCCGCTTCGATTCGCTGGAACAAGCTGATGCATTTACTAGATCTCAGGAGGTACCAACGACTCCAGATAGAACTTATCCGATTTTCACCGTTAGGTGGCTAGCCGTCCACGGACTAGCTGTACCTACAGTTTTTTTTCCAGGCTCTATATCGGCAATGCAATTCATTCAGCGATAATCCCTATATAAGCTATAAATCCACGACGCAACCGAACCCGAATAAACAGAGTGTGGAATTGAATCGTACAAGCCTTTATCGGGGACTCTTATTGATCTTCGTACTTGCCGTCTCATTTTCCAACTACTTCTTCAATTAGAAACTGAAGAGATTTGATAACCCCAATTGGGAAAAACTAAGACCTGATTTATTTGTGACTGTTCGTGTCTCGAGTCGTGACTAAATAATGAAATCAAAAAGGGAGGGGGGTGGGACAAATGGCCAATACCACTGGAAGGATTCCTCTGTGGCTTATAGGTACCGTAGCTGGTATACTCGTGATAGGTCTACTGGGAATATTCTTTCATGGAGCCTATTCGGGATTGGGATCATCCCTCTGAGAATGAATAAGCATTGGGAAATTCTTCCTACTCGCAGGTGAAAAGATGTGCCGGATCCCGGGGGTTCATAGGTCCGGAAACGGGTCAACCCCCTCTTCCGGAGTCTGTTCTACTGCTCCGGGTGCGACAACCCCCCAGCTGTATATGCTACTCCGCCTCAGCAGAGTCAAATTCTGGTACCGTACTCGGGTGAGTAGGTTATTCGATCGATTCTCTCCGAAGAATCGATCGCAATTGGATGAAGGGGCGGTAATTATTGCAATCATTTGATAAGTATGGGACAGATTCCTACCGGGATTGGGAGGGTGCATATGCTTTTGATAACAAACCAACCCACGAGTCACTCGTCTGATTCTTCGAGAGATCGAGGGATGGGGGGAATCATATCACATTAAATCTCTGGACTCGGGAGGAAGAAGGAAGGACTCGACCTGAGGTTTAAATCCAATTCCAGGTCGATTTCCTCATAGTAAATTGGGGGGAGTACACGGTGGCGGTGGCTCACCCGCCACCACCGATATCGGAATAGAAAAAATAGTTAGCAAAATTGGATATATTTTCTGATACCTGTCGGGGAGACTATTATTGAAAACTTGGTTTCATCACCGAATATGTTTTTGAAGAATTCCAGTTATTCTTACTGCTAACTGGACTCAACCGGCTCCAAATGATACCACAAGAGTTGTACTTATCGCTTCGTTTAGACGTATAGAAGAGGTAGAAATCCAGAATTTGTCTTTGACTCGTCGGATTTACAGTCAATTACCAACCCTTTCCGGATGGTTCACATCCGAAAAGTATGGACTCAGAAATTCATCTCCGCCAATTGGACTTTCTCGAACTGCTTCTTCTTTGACACTGGGAATATCTGGGCCAGAGTAACCGATGCAAGAAAAAGTAGAAGACCTTGAACACGTAATGGATCCTGAAGTACAATCTCTGCCTCTGCTTGACCGAATCCACCCACGTTAGGGTTATTGGTCGATGGTTAATCAGCTTTAATATATTCACCCTCCGAAACGATAAGTTCGGGACCGGGAGGTACAGTATCAACTACTTCACGACCCCCCGATGTCTCTTGGGTAGTGATTTCGTATCCACCCCCCCTCTCCCTACGTGTTATTCTAGTTATCCTTCCCGTCGCCGAAGCGTTGTAAACCGTATTATTGCTTTTACTTCCATCGGGATAGATCTGTCCCCTTCCCCTATTCCCTCCAACATATAGGGGGTATTTTAAAAAGTGTACCTCTTTATCAACGGCAGGATCCGGTGAGAGAATCGGAAATACGATTTCACTATATAGCTTACCCGGAACCGGACCTATTACTATCATGTTCTTTCTATCGGGGCGATAGCTCTGGAACGAAAGTTTACTTAATTTCTCCCTCGCTTCGGTTGGAAGACGATCAGAAGGAGCCAATTCAAACCCTTCGGGTGGGATCGGTACGGCGCCTACATTCAATCCTCCCTTTTTACCATTTGCAAGTACTTATTTTATCTACATATCATAAGGAATCTTAACAACTGCTTCGGACACAGTATTGGGAAGAACAGATTGCGGAACCTCAATATCCACGGGTTTCTTAGCCAAGTGACGATTAGCACATACAATACGTCCAGTTGCTTCTCGTGGATCCTCGTAATTCTATTGCGCAAAAATCGGATATGCATTTGATACGGATGGACGATTCATTCCATCCAGAGTGATCAACATTGGAAATGACAGGGTCAACCACTTCGCCATCCAGTCCTTACTACTTCTCTTTCGCATAGTTCGATTATTAGTATTAGGGTTTCTCACAAATAGATTGTTTCTTGACATCATAGGTAAAATATTACTCCCCTCTTTTGGAGTATTCTGATATCCCGACGATTGCGGGAATTGCAAATTTTTATCCTCCCACTACCCAATACCAGAAGAGGATAATAAAATCCAATTCCTACGAGAAGTGAGTCTACTCCGTTGGATGCAACTGGCAGATACTCGGTGGAGTGATTATCATTCATTCATTGTGTGATAAGTCGCTACGATTGAAGGAGATATACGACTCAAATGGCGAGGAATCCGATATTTGGAGACTGTGTCTGAAATAACCGGAAGGTTGAGACGAAACAAGAGATTACATATTTGTTGTGAGCGAATCCCAGATGTTCCAGGAGAGAATCTACAACTATTTCCCAACCGTGGGGGGAGTGAAATCCAATACATAAATCCGTTAATGGTGGAGTAGAGAACGCTTTCGTCGTATCATTTAAGCTATAGAATAACTCCCGAATCCAGGAATTTGAAACTGCGAGTCTTTCTTTACCTACTACGAACAAGCAGATCGAGGTGGCAATGCTAATTACGTCGGTTACTAGGTGCGAGATTATCTGGGTGTTTCCCTCGTTACATATTACCACCAATTGAATAGTTTTGTCATACACATCTGTGCCGTAGTCTTGTAATTAGGTATATACAGAGCCTCTCATTGTTTCACCCCAACCGGAGTAAGCCTTCTATCTCCTGAAGTCGTTTGAGAGCTACCTCTTCCCGGAAAGAATTAATAAATATTTGTGACTGGAAGGTATTCCACCAATTTCTGATCCGAGGTTCTAGAAACCAATTCTTCAAGACAATTGGAATCGCGGAAGGGAGAAGTAATAGACATCCGATATATTGAATAGGAGCTACTGCTTGATATTTAGCCAATTCAGAATCGTTAAGTACTAATGAACTCGATTGACCCGTCAACTCTGTGTTGAACCTTGATGAAGTACGAGTTATGGACCGTGGCATCAGACTTATAGACTCATAAGCCGTTGTACTACTGGGGGAATCCACTGATTTGCGGACAGAAAATTTATCATTTGAGTTATCATTTATTTGGAGTGACGGAGAAGTTGTGGGACGGTGCCGTGTCCAGGAATCAGGATCATTTGGAGTTGCTTCGATCCGAGCCAATTTCCTATTCATTTGTTCCGTCTTACTCGATTCTCTTGACACATATTTACCCGCAGGAGCCAAAGGATTATCCCCTGGTGGATTTTGCGATAAATCACCAATTATGTTTGGTTTCCTCCCCACCCTGCAGGGATCTAGACGAACCAGTGGAGGCGCTGATTGAAGAGGCAGAGCAACTGGGGGGTGAGATGGAGATGCATCACGGGACCTTTCCTCTGTCGATATTTCTTTCCCACGGGAGGTAGGAGGATAATTCCCGATCAGGAGCAACTGGCGTTGCTTCCTCCTGATAAAGAACTTAAGACTATTCCGAATCTTCGATACAGATATGCTGATCCTACATTCTAAAAGACTCCGATATATAGTAGATAGAGATTTACTAGGTTCTGCATCCGTATGAGCTACCGCAGCCTGTGACGAATCTTCCGTAGATGATATTGTTTCTAGATAATAGGAAGAGTCTTCTCTTACGGATTGTAGTCGCTTACTAGCTTCGTAAGCTCTATCCGGGGAGCGACGTGGGGTATTGTAGAACCACCGGAGGAGTCTCCAACAGTATGATTTCATATATTATTTATATGGTGAGGAGGGGAATTCACGAAGTAAATTACTAAGTGGATGAATCCCCGTAATCGAATCCTCTTTTCTAATTCCCTTCTCTAATCGTCACTATACCATCCTAATTTCCTTCCCTCATCTCATTCGCTTCTTCTAGGAACCTCCGGATCGGTCGAAATATTAGAATCCCTCGATTGATACACGTGAAAAACGAGCAAGTTCAGCAGCTTTTTCTTCTGTTTCTCCCGACGCCGAATCCTCACCAATCCGGGTTAGGGGAATGTCTTGCCGACCCCTCATCTTCAAGTAAAGGACTCGACGAGGATAGAAACCTCCTCGAATTTCCAATTTAACTGCTTGTATATCTCTCATTGCAAATTGGATACAAATACGACGGTTTCCCCCGGGGAAACCCCAGCGAGAAATGGGGAAGATTCCTTCTCATTTATCAAATGAATTGTAGCCGCTACCCACATCCCGAAATATCGTACGCCACGGATAAAATCCAGGGAAGAGACCCGCGATACCATAGAAACACATCACAATACCTTGTGGAATGAAAACAATCTGTCCAGATGGAAGTGTGGGGATTAAATCTTCACCAATATAACTAGAGATTCCAACCGCCGGAAAACCCATTGCGCCACGAACCGGGATACGGGCCCAACACAAATTACTGAATCTACGAGAACCTCTTGGAGAATCTACTCGAAACCATTCGGATTGACGATTCATTAATACTCCCTCCAGAAATTGCCTTGTTGGAATGAATCAGCCGCTTATATTGTTATTGGTCCCACCTCTACCCTACCCCCCCCCCCCCTCCCCGAATAGATGCAGATACAGATACAGCCGATGCTTCGACATCACTTCATTTTGAAAAGGATTCTTGGAAGGGATTCTGTTTCCGAGAAGTTTAGAACATTTTCCACTGTTTTGGTGCGTAGGTGGGGGTCGCTAAGATCTATATGTCTTAGCAACGATGGAACGATCCACGTCTCACTTATCCATAAGGGGAAAGTGAGATATAGATTGAGATGACGTTAAAGATTCCCAAGTGCTAAAACAAGTGCTCAAATAAAATAACCGCCGGTGAAGCTATGTGGAAAGAATATATCCGACCGAATCAAAAGCAAGAGTAGTAGTCGTAATTGATCGATCCTATGGAACAATTTCCGTGAGATAGTGTACAGAACAAGAAATTGTAGAATTTCGTCCCGTTCTATATAAATAAACAGAGATATCATTGTAATTGCCGGAAAGACCGAACCTACTAGGGGTACAGAAATGGAAGGTAAATAGGACGCTGTCGTAATGGAATCACCTCAAGTAAGAAAGATATGACACAGATAGATGTATCTATAATGACATTATATTGTTATTTTTATCTTTTATCCCCCAATGTCTAATAATAGTCTCCTTATCTCACGTAGAAAGGAAGTTTTTATACATTCGATATATCGAGACAGTTACTCGGAAATTGCTACGAAATCCATATTGTTTCCGGTAAGGTATCTGATTCCAGCTCCGATCAACTGACTCAATGAATCTGCAGACATCCGCGGTGTCTACTTCGTCGAATCAGGCGCACAGCAGAGTCCGAAATTATACCGATGGTTAATCTCGATTTCTTACTGAGGTATAATTGCATTGTGGCATAATTTGCATGGCGTGATATCAGAGAAGGATAGAAAAGTATTGTTACGACGGTTCGCTGAATAAATTCCTCTCATTGGAGAGGTAGAGAGATTAGTAGGACAACCCCGAATTGATAATTCCTAACTTGATTAATGAGAAGGAGGGAGAGTGATAGAAACGGGGGTTTAACCGAATGGGGGGAAAGGAGGTTCAATTCCTTTTACAAGGAGCTGAAGAATAAAGCTCAGATATCTCACTCGGAACACCTTTTAGAGGATTACGTGGAACAATTGAATCGGGTGATCCATGATCAAATAAAGATTCAGCTACTTGAAAGCCATCGGGTATCTTCTGACGCAGTGTTTGTTCAATCACCCTTTTCCCAGCAAATGCTATGTATGCTTTGGACTCAGCAATAATTACGTCCCCTAACGTACCAGAACTAGCAGTAACACCACCCGTAGTTGGATAGGTAGGAACCGATATATATAATAATCCCTTCTGAACCTGATGTATTTGTGGGACGGGAGGAATCTTAGCCATCTGCATCAGACTCAACGTCCCTTCTTGCGTACGTGCTCCGCCGGAAGCACAGATAATAACTAGTGGAAGGGATTGATCCGTGGCACATTCGATTGAGCGGGTAATCTTTTCACCTACCACAGAACCCATACTTCCCCCCGTGGATTGAAAGTCCGTAACACCAAGCGCAATAGGTGTCCCGTTTAGACATCCCACCCCTGTCTGAACAGCATCAGTTAAACCCGTTCGTTTCTGGGAGTTGATGATGCGACTTCCATGAGAATCCCCGTCAGAGAAACCTGGAACATCTTATGCAGTCATGTCTTCATCCATGGGAATCCAAGTGTCACGATCGATCGGAAGTTCGATTCTTTCTGTACTAGTCATTGGGGGGTGATAGCCGCACTCCTCACAAATATTTTTATTTTGTTTTGGGAATCTCACGTAAAGCATGTTACCGCAGTTGTCACACCGAGTCCACAACCCCCTGTCGGTATCAATGCTTATGTCTCTATTCCTTCCTCTCTCACTCAAAACGTAACCCTTTGTGGCTTTTTCGAGGAAAGCCCCGATCAATCCACCAAATTCGCGTTTATCTTCGAACCGATTTCTCACAGACATAGGAATTTCCTCATTCATTTCTTCTCCTTCGCTTCGGAGGTAAAAACAGTCGATTCTATTAGATTTCATTTCATCAATGAGATAGACACAGAGATGGAGAAATCATTTCTGAACTATCAGGATCAGCGTCTGTTCGGAATAGGCGTCGAATCGAGACTGACTCCGAATCCGATAACTAATTGGCAATTGACTGATCATCTATTTGATCAATCATATGTTAGAACCCCACAAATAATTATCCAATAACACTTCGTGGAAATAGTTGTGTCGTGTACTGAGAGGCACTGAATCATTTCCTTACTACTCGAGTCTCTGCAGCTCGTATTCCACCTCTCCTATGCAAATTGGGGGGGATTCGAACCCCCGTCCCCATGGATCGGAACCATGTGCTCTCATCCGCTGAGCTACCAACTCCGATCCGTGGCATATCGGGAGTATGGAGGGGAATGTTCCTTCTCCCTATACTCCCTGTTCGCCCCACGAATCCTACCGAATGAATGAGATTCCCGAATAGTTACGGAAATTACAATGTATCAATTGTGTCGAATTCAAATTTGATCTGTTTCCATACCTCGCAAGCAGCAGCCAATTCGGGACTCCACTTACTAGCTTCGCGGATAATCTCGTTACCTTCACGAGCAAGATCACGTCCCTCATTACGAGCTTGTACACAAGCCTCCAATGCAACTCGATTAGCTACGGCGCCTGGTGCGTTTCCCCAGGGGTGTCCCAAGGTTCCTCCGCCGAACTGTGAGACAGAATCATCTCCGAAGATTTCAGTTAGAGCGGGCATATGCCAGACATGGATACCTCCCGAGGCTACGGGAAATACACCTGGCATGGATACCCAATCCTGAGTGAAATATATACCACGGCTTCGGTCTTTCTCGATATAATCGTCGCGTAGCAAATCGACGAAACCCAGTGTGACTTCTCGTTCTCCCTCCAGTTTACCCACTACGGTCCCGGCGTGGATATGATCCCCGCCGGACATACGCAATGCTTTGGCTAGGACACGAAAATGGATACCGTGATTTCTCTGTCTATCGATAACAGCATGCATCGCGCGGTGGATATGAAGCAGTAGCCCATTATCTCGACAATAAAAGGCCAAGCTAGTATTTGCAGTGAAGCCTCCCGTCAAATAATCATGCATGACGATGGGTGCTCCCGATTCTCTAGCAAAGACTGCTCTTTTCATCATTTCCTCACACGTACCCGCAGTGGCATTTAGATAATGTCCTTTTATTTCGCCCGTTTCGGCCTGAGCCTTGAAAAGAGCTTCTGCCACAAACAGGAACCGGTCCCTCCAACGCATGAATGGTTGAGAATTTACGTTCTCATCATCCTTCGTAAAATCAAGTCCGCCACGGAGACATTCGTAAACAGCCCTGCCATAGTTTTTAGCAGATAAGCCCAATTTTGGCTTGATTGTACATCCCAGCAAGGGACGACCATATTTGTTCAGTTTATCCCTTTCGACTTGGATACCGTGAGGCGGCCCAATGAAAGTCTTGGAATAAGCAGGAGGAATTCTCAGATCCTCCAAACGTAGAGCTCGTGGGGCTTTAAATCCAAATACGTTACCTACAATGGAAGTGAACATATTGGTGACGGAACCCTCTTCAAATAGATCCAAAGGATAAGCTACATATGCGATATATTGATTCTCTTCCCCAGCAACGGGTTCGATGTCGTAGCATCGACCCTTGTAACGATCGAGACTAGTCAGTCCATCCGTCCACACAGTGGTCCACGTACCTGTGGAAGATTCTGCAGCTACTGCAGCTCCAGCTTCCTCAGGCGGTACCCCGGGTTGCGGAGTCATCCGGAAGGCTGCCAAGATGTCAGTATCTTTGGTCTCATAATCGGGAGTATAGTAAGTTAGTCGATAATCTTTAACACCAGCTTTGAACCCAATACCTGTTTTAGTCTCTGTTTGTGGTGACATGAGTCCCTCCTTACAATTCAATTAGTAAATCCTGCAAGGATGAGATCTGCTCGACATAGATGGAAGAATTCAACGTGAAGCGTGGAATAGGTCCTGATAGATTCGACTCGAGACGTTTGTCGAAACTCTACCTCAAGCATGGGACATTAGTATTTTATAATACGTCCCACATGTAATGCAACTGACTCTGGTTGTTTCGCACGGAAATTGCTTGAAGAATTAGATCGTAATACATCTCGATACATTGACTCGGGAATCTTTTCGTGGTTAGACTGGTCAGTAGAAGCAAAAAAGGGGATTGAATTCGATATCTGGTTCGCTTTGCGAATAGACGGGGGAAAAAAGGGGATTCGACGAATGAGATGTAGCAATCACATCTAACTAGATGGACCAACTCGTGGGTATCGCGCTCTTTTGCCTCCGACCCATATGTGGAGAGGAGGAAATCAAATCCTACAGTACCTGTCACCCATCTGGATGGATCGGAATCGACTTCCGAGGAAGCAAATGATATGTTTGAAAAAGGGGGAGAAGGGTGTGGAACTAGTAACTCCCCACCATCAACCAATTAGCAATGAAATGCCAGATGGTTCTGCCAATTCGACAATCAAATGAAGATAATACACCAAAACAGTTACGAAAACCAGTTCTTCTGCTTTTGGAATTTCTAAATCAGTGGAGAGAAATGTGGGATATATTACCCAGATCATTGGACCAGTATCGGATGTGTCTTTCCCTCCAGGTAAAATGCCCAATATCTACAACTCTTCGATGGTTAAGGGGAAAAACCCGGCGGGTCAAGAGATTAATGTTACTCGTGAGGTGCAACAATTACCGGGTAATAATGAAGTCAGAGCCGTAGCTATGAGTGCTACAGATGGTCTGATGAGAGGTATGGGCGTCGTCGATACAGGAGCTCCTCTCAGTGTTCCTGTTGGTGAAATTACTCCTGGTTGAATCTCTAATGTCCCTGGTGAACCCGTCGATGACTTGGGTCCCGTAGATATTGGTACGACGTCCCCCATTCATAGATCCGCTCCGGCATTTACGCAGTTGGATACTAAATTATCTATATTTGAGACGGGGATTAAAGTCGCGGATCTTTTGGCTCCCTATCGTCGAGGAGGAAAGATTGGATCATTTGGAGGAGCTGGAGTGGGAAAAACGGTTCCTATCACGGAATCAATTAACAACATCGCCAAGGCTCACGGAGGTGTATCTGTATTTGGTGGGGTGGGGGAACGCACCCGTGAGGGTAATGATCTTTACATGGAAACGAAGGAATCGAAAGTTATTAATGAACAAGATATATCAGAATCGAAGGTGGCTCCAGTTCATGGTCAGATGAATGAACCACCAGGAGCTCGTATGAGAGTTGGTTCAACTGCTCTGACAATGGCTGAATATTTCCGAGATGTGAACAAGCAAGATGTCCTTTTATCTATCGACAACATATTTCGTTTTGTCCAAGCAGGATCAGAAGTTTCTGCTTTATTGGGTAGAATGCCTTCCGCCGTGGGTCATCAACCAACTCTTAGTACAGAAACGGGATCCCCACAAGAGAGAATTACTTCTACCAAGGAAGGATCGATAACTTCTATTCAAGCTGTTTATGTACCTGCAGATGATTCGACTGACCCAGCTCCTGCTACAACATTTGCACACCCAGATGCTACCACTGTGCTTTCGAGAGGACTAGCAGCTAAAGGTATTTATCCGGCTGTAGATCCCTTGGATTCGACTTCAACCATGTTACAACCCTGGATTGTGGGTGAAGAGCATTACGAAACCGCACAAGGGGTTAAACAGACTTTACAGCGTTATAAGGAATTGCAAGATATTATAGCTATTCCCGGACTGGATGAATCGTCAGAAGAGGACCGTCTAACGGTAGCTCGGGCTCGGAAGATAGAACGTTTCTTATCACAACCCTTCCTCGTAGCAGAAGTATTTACTGGTTCGCCAGGGAAATATGTTAGTTTAACAGAAACCACTAAGGGATTTCAAATGATTCTTCCTGGAGAATTGGATAATCTCCCTGAACAAGCTTTTCATCTGGTTGGCAACATCGATGAAGCCACCACGAAGGCTGCAACCTTACAAGTGGAGGGTCAATGAAAGGGATGGTACTGAATCTTCGTGTAATGGCTCCTAATCGAACTGTTTGGAATTCTGAGGTTCGAGAAATCGTCCCATCTACGAGTAGTGGCCAGATTGGTGTATTGCCCAATCACGCTCCACTTCTTACAGCTTTGGATATGGGAGTCCCGAAGGTACGTCACGATGGACAGTGGTCCGCAATGGCGTTGATGGGTGGTTTCGCCATGGTAGACAGTAATCAGGTAACAACATCAGTCAACGAAGCAGAACGAGCTACCGAAATTGATCCTGAGGAGGCTCGGGAAGCTCTTCAGACAGCTCAAGCTGACGCAGCTCAAGCCGAAGGCAGAAGGAAAGCTATTGAAGCTAATCTAGCATTTAAAAGAGCTAAGGCGAGATTAGAGGCTTCAAATACTACTCAATCATTCCCACTTTTAGTTGCGCCTGTGAGAAACGACGGGAAAAGCATGATGGGACACACAATGATTTGTTAGTCCCGTAATACTTCGTATCCATCCCAAATATTTGTAGAACTTATTAGGTATCATTTCAAGTATTGTGGTACCTAATGAGTTTTACCTACTATTGGATTCGAACCAATGACTCTCGCCGTATGAAAGCGACACTCCAACCACTGAGTTAAGTAGGCTTCTATTGCTTGTAGTACTCTATTATACCGACCCAGGGAGAGAATTTCAAACAATTAGAACATCAATAAATATTTGATTTTAACGGCAAAAGATGAGTCTCGCCTCCTTCTCGGTTGGTTACCAGCTTGACAGGGATCATCCGATGCATTATACTAATGTAGCCACAGGGCTATAGCTCAACGGTAGAGCACCTCGTTTACACGTGCGCCGATGCTTCTCGGGAAGGGTTCGTCGCTATTCAACCGATCTACGCGGAATATACCGCGTAAGTTACTTATGTCTTACCCTATTGGGAGATGTGGAAGAACAGTAGCATGACGAAGAATCGATCGGAAAAAGGATCGATTTCGGTGGGTTGATATGGTCAGTAGATGATACGTCTAATGCTAAGGGTGGTGGGGGCAATGCGAGGACCTCAACAAGATCTCTTCTTCGTCCTACGAACCTTGAGGTGTATGAGGGTATCGTATCTCCTTCCTAGGCGATCGAGACACTTAGAATTAAGTGGATTTGTGTCTACGGGATGCAAACCTGTGTCAACACTAAGAATCTTCTCGAGAGACTTCGGGATTGCTTCGGAGGGAACGAGTTCTTCGAGCACACGGAACCATTTCTTTGTTATTTATAATGAAGCAAAGGATGGTGCATCAACAATGGCTTCTTCCTCCCATCCGGTGGAAGACTAGTTGATGAGGGAGCCCAATGCCACGAAAGAAGCATGTTGGGTTCGTGAAGCAGTTCAAGAATTTATATATTCCGATCTGCATTACCGAGAATGTTTACGGTTCGAATCCGTATAGCCCTAATCTTTAATGATAAGCCGGTCTCGCCCATCGCAGCGGAACTAATTGAGAATTACCCAGATTCAACGCGACTCGCATGAACTATATAGATCGTAGGGTCACTACTTCCGTTTCGATCAGGGGATAGGGATGAAGATCAGGAAGGAGAAGGAATTATTCATTAATAAGTTCCTCAATGATGGTCAATCGGAGAAAATTCAGATAAGAATCTAAATTGACGGATTGCTTTCCATAATAGATAATCCGTATAAATCAATCTTATGCATCGATTCGGTAGGGAGGTACATACCATACCCCACTACCTACTTAGTAGAATATAGTCCCCATCCGGTTCTTCCGGCAATTTGACTCATCTCACGGATTCCAGCCAAGAGCTCATTTCCGGATGGGGAGTCCCGTTTCTAATAATCTTCTCGCAAGTCCATTTGGTATCCAGCATCTTCCGAGGACTGGATCGGAGGGACGATTGGCTCATCACTGGGGGGGTGTACATCCCGATTCCATTCTGGGATGAGATGTCCGTGAGCCACGTCTGGCATCTCATCCCCGATCGAACGATCGAGGAGTCAGCAACCCCCCCCCCCTTCACTTATCATAAAGATGTTACACCCACACGGTGGGGTGAGAAGATAAATACCGAAGCAGGAGGAGTATGTAAATGTTTTTGCTTCCTAAACACGATTCCTTCCGGATCCTCCTACTAGTATCCATCCTTATTCCCTATACAGCCTTTTCGGTTTCCAGATCCGTCGCACCCATCCGCGAGGGGCCTGAAAAACTAACAAGCTATGAATCAGGTATGGAACCAAAGGGAGGGGCTTGGATCCAATTCCAGATCCGTTATTATATGTTTGCCCCGGTATTCGTTATTCCCGACGTCGAGACGGTCTCTCCCTATCCCCGGGCTATGAGTTTCAGGGAATTGGGTCTATTTGCTTTTACTGAAGTGTCTATCCCCATATCCATATTAATTGTCGGTTCGATTTATGCATGGTGAAAAGGAGCATTGGAATGGTCCTAATTTCTAACTATTCGGGTAAGAGGAACGGAGTCGACTCCCGTGGGGGGAATCCACTAATTAACTCCGTGGAGTCCTTCTCCCCCGATCAAGACACATCAAACTCGATTATTTTGACTAACTTGAATGATCTCTCCAATTGGTCTCGACTTTCCAGTTTGTGGCCACTCCTTTACGGTACTAGCTGCTGCTCCATTGAATTCGCCTCATTAATTGGTTCACGCTTCGACTTCGACCGGTACGGTCTAGTACCAAGATCCAGCCCCAGACAAGCTGATCCCATAATAACGGCGGGTACTATCACCATGAAGATGGCTCCGTCTCTAGTGAGACTCTATGAACAAATGCCCGAACCAAAGTATGTAATTGCTATGGGGGCATGTACCATTACGGGAGGCATGTTTAGTACGGATTCTTACAGCACCGTTCGCGGAGTGGATAAATTGATTCCTGTGGACATTTATTTGCCGGGTCGTCCGCCCAAGCCCGAAGCTATTATTGATGCTGTGACAAAACCCCGCAAAAGAATTGCTCAGGAAAACTATAGGGATCGAACTTCTTGTCGAACCCGGAAGAGATATTTTAGTCTGAATCACCGACTTTTTTTCGTACCCAATACCTATACCGGTGAATACAATCAACGAATCGCAAATCAGTCTTCGAAATCCCTATCAAATATCCTCTCGAAGGGATTGAGTGGATTCGAAAGTATGCATGAAGAATCCGTATCAGAGGGGGCGGGTGAAGATATTCCACAGAGATATAGAACGTTAGCTAATATGAGTATTATCAATAACAACGGCGATTCCAACATCGAGATGCGGGGTCGATTACCCGCTTGGTCGACTAGACATAGTTTAGCCCACAGACCTTTAGGTTCTGATTACCGGGGTGTCGAGATCCCACAGGTCAAAGCAGGGGATTGGCCTTCTATAGCTGTTGCTTCATATGCGTGCGGTTTCAATTATCCCCGTTCCCAATGTGCCTATGATGCAGCACCAGGAGGATCCCTAGCTAGTGTGTATCATCTGACGGAGGTGCGAGACGATGCAGATCAACCTGAAGAAGTATGTACAAAAGTCTTCGTTCCGAGAAAAGACCCCAGGATTCCATCCGTTTGTTGGGTTTGGAAAAGTTCCAATTTCCAGGAACGGGAATCCTATGATATGTTAGGAATCACTTATGAGAGTCATCCGCACCTACAACGTATCTTAATGCCTGGGAGCCGGCTGGGATGGCCTTTACGTAAGGATTATGTCGTACCCGACTTTTATGAGCTACAGGATGCTTATCGAATTGGGACGGAGGCAAAATTGAAAGCCATCCTCCCACTAGCCAATTCTGTATCATTCTATTTAATCTTGTGCGGCAGGTGAGGCTGGTCTACCTTATTTGAGACACTTGTTTCTCGTACGATCAATCGCATCCACGTATCTGCATCGAAATCCGCACCTACATATGCACGTTCAAGCGTATGTAGGTGTGGGTATAGATACATACCCCGACCAGTAGACCAATAAGCAATCCATATTTTTTTTTTGGATTCTCCTATTTCCAAGTGCGGTTTTCGCCCGCAGCCATCAGATCAAATTATTTCCCATCGGTATGCCAGGAACCAGACTTGAACTGGTGACACGAGGATTTTCAGTCCTCTGCTCTACCTACTGAGCTATCCCGGCCAGTGATTCCGCGATAATCCCAAACAAATATCCCAGCGTGGATTGATTCTTTCCCTTACCTATCCGTCCAATCGAAGTAACTATCCTCACGAATCCATTTTTTTTTTTATACCTTGCAGGCGAACCATTCAGACAATCCATTGGATTTGCCGAATGGTTCAGTCGCAAACCACTCAAAAATATTCTCGAGCTGGGGACGAGACATCAATCCGATTCGATTGAGCTATGAATCGGGAGCATGGATCCCCTCTCGTTTAGGTGGAGGAAATCAATACGTATTCGGGAGATGTATCTCGATACCCTTCGTCCGCTTGATGGGTCGAAGAATCCCATCCACCAGAATAGACGGGGAGGGATTTCTCTGTTTCATGGGGTAGATGCTTCCCACAACTCCTACGCAATTTGGATAATATGTTTCATCCCGTTCTACTGGGGATGTAGGGACTCGAACCCTCACGGTCCTACAAAGACCAACGGATTTTCTTTCTACCACAATTTGCATTGCTGTTTCCATCAACGGCGTAGAGTTGGACTCCATCTCTATCCGCGAAGGTCTGTTACTAATGGTTATTCATCGAACCATATTCATCCGAATACGGAGTATACATACACAAAGAGGAAATCAGGAGAAGATGGGATTCGGGGATAATCGAGTAGATCCCACCAATACCCGAGATTCTCGAGATTTTGATACAATCCTCGGTGCGGATGTT
Source organism: Dipteris shenzhenensis (assembly GCF_047967505.1). NCBI lineage: Eukaryota > Viridiplantae > Streptophyta > Polypodiopsida > Gleicheniales > Dipteridaceae > Dipteris > Dipteris shenzhenensis. The sequence goes on along the minus strand of NW_028239551.1, from coordinate 38,573 downwards.
GAGTATGCACTGGGAGAGGATCCTCGCCGCTTATAGGATCATTCTAGATTGAATCATCCATGGAAAGAGAACATCTATCCGCTTAATGAATAATAGAAATTAATAGATCGTTCGTCGGAATAGCTTCCGTCGAGTCTCTGCACCTATCTCATCATCCGAATCCTGCTTCTGAAATGAGATTTGGCTCAGGATCGCCTACTAAATAATCCTAGGTTTCCCTGAATTTGAAAGCTATCACTCGGTGTGTTTCCATACCTAGGCTCAATCCAATCGAGTCCGCAGCGTCTACCATTCCGCCATACCCCCCCCCCCCTTGAGTCCCAAACCGAAGCAATGGATCTGCAATTGCATCAAATCCTTTTGCATGCCATCCGAGTTTGCATGTTCCATGCCATTTGTTCCAGAGATATTTCACGAGTCTCTTGATTCCGGTCAAGCGGAAATTATATACCCCGTCCCGATTCCCGAATTCTCAACCTCTTCCCTTTTCTGTTTCTATTCCCAATTTCCTCCAGAAAGGGACTCCACCGATCCCAGAGAATATATATCTGCGAGACCATACCCTGCTTCTCCGTATTCGCGTACCCATAAGAATTATACACGGGTGGGGTAATTAAATCAATACGATACGGTAGGAGATGGAATTATCGACTCATCTAACCCATCTCTGTGGTTGAATAACCCTTGCGGCTGACTGCGCCGTGGGCGCAACCACCATTGTCGCTTTAGGAGGGTTCTATTCCATCCCATGGGGTTCAAAAGAACCAGGAAAGCTTGGTTTGGATTCGGAAGTACCACATTCACAAGGCAGAGGTTATCGGTTCGATTCCGGCAGAATATTGCCCAGTATCAGTCGATGCACCAATACCGTGTCTCCCTTCGGCTTTGTCCCCCGCGTCGAAGCCTCCATTTCCAATAGAGTCGATGGGAATTCGAGTATTTGTTCGTCTACATTCATATGTTATGATTATTACAAATACCAAATGTTCAACAAAATTGGGTGACACTTATAAATAGTACCAGTACTTCGATTACGGAGAGGTCCATTCCGGGTCTTACCATGCTTACAAAGAAGGAGTTTTTATGTCTCGTTATCGAGGACCCCGTCTGAAAATAATACGTCGTCTCAAGGATCTACCCGGGCTTACAAATAAAACATCAAATCCGAGAGAAGCACGAATTGCTATTGATTAATCTGCTTCGAGAAAGGTATCTCAATTTTGCGTGCGTCTGGAAGCCAAACAGAGATTACGTTTCAATTATGGATCAACGGAACGACAATTGCCTAGATACGTTCGTATTGCTAGAAGAGCCAAGGGTTCAACAGGTCAAGTACCATTACAGCTACTCGAAATGCGTCCAGATAATATTGTTTCTCGTCCAGGTATGGCTCCTACTATTCCTGCAGCTAGGCAATTAGTTAATCATAGACACATTCTAGTGAACGATCGTATAGTCGATATACCGAGTTACCGTCGCAAACCAAAAGATACTATTATTGTGAGAAATCGACCGGGTTCTCGCAATGGACCAAATAGAGAGATGGAATTTTCTCGGGGAGACAAAATACCTGATCATTCAACTTTTTCCTCGTCGGGAGACAGTAGACCCACAGGATTAGTGAATGGAATCGCAAATCGGGAGTCCACTGGGTTGGATATAAATGAATTGCTCGTCGTTGAGTATTACTCCCGCAAAGCCTAACCCCAAGTAATTATCTAATAGTCTGGGATTCCTCATTCTGAAATTCGGATACCCCCCCCCCCGGGGGGGGGGATTCTTGGAATTATTATTTGAAATCGGGAGTACTAACTGGAAGCATTCAAAGGATTAGCAATTCTTTGGGGTGCCGGAACAGAGTCAATGACGGAATGCAAAGGGGAAAGGGGGGGATTCGAACCCCCGGTAAACAAGAGTCTACATAGCATTTCCAATGCTACACCTTAAACCACTCAGTCACCTTTCCTGCAACTTTGTACTATTTACACATCTTACCAATCTAAGAAACCGGATAGCAACTCAATCCTCGATGATAGACGGGAAAAAGTGATTCCTGGAAGTGAGTGCAAGCCTCATCAGTTATTAAGAAATGAGATTAATTCCCGGAATTGAGGTAGGGGAGGTGACCCCATCCCTGGGATAGATTTTTAGTTGTTCCGAGTCGATTTCATAATGAGAGATTTTCAATTAGGTGATGCAGATCCCATCAAAAGCAATCACTCCATTAGTAATTATTCATGGATGCTGCGAGACTATATACCCCCATTCACACACGACTCTCATTCGGTGCGGAATTAGTTACTCCACCCTCCCAGTCGATTGAGGGGGAGGGACATAGATACCAGACGGATGCACCTCTTCCCCTTGTATTGCAAAAGAGATCTGTTCTTCCGGCATCCTGATTAACTCAATAATAAGTGGAACGAAGAGGAATTCCAATTACGCCTAGATCCCAGAGAAATGACAATTCTATTGATAGAACTCCCACGATTCTGGCGGATATCTTGTTACAAATCATACCGACTACTGATAGGGAGAAGAGAGCTTTTACTTATTATAGAGATGGTGCGATTTGGGGAGGGAAAATCGATTAACCTTAATTCCTAATTAATTGGGGGATTCAAATTCCGATAGACCCGCGTTTGGTGAAGGTATGTTTCGAACGGGAAACAAGTCCTTCTGTCGTGTATCCTCGATTGATGCAGCCTCAAATGCTCCAGTTTCGATCTCCGGCGAATCGTAGTAGTAAGCAAAAGGTGAAACCTACGGACCGACCTATTTGTAGGACTCCGTGGGTAGGCATAGGGGAGAGGCACTACGTGGAGGAATCGACAACGCAAAAGCTTCGTTACGGTTGGGTTCAGCCGCGCGTCGTGTTTCTATGACGAATACCAATAATGATTGGGACAACGAACATCCATCCCGTTCGTATTTTGGATACCCCTAGAATCATCGGAGATTGTCGAAGTAGCTGATCCCCATGAAACTCGAAGCGTTGGGAACAGAGAAATTGTCATTAGTCTCTTGGTGTCGACGTGTCGGAGTGGCACAACCATGTTAACAAGAGATTTTTGGCAGAAGGGATGGCTAGTCCAGTAGTTTCACAGACACTAGCCCCCGTTCATCCATAGGTTTAGAGTAGGAATTGCTAGACTATTCCAAATACTAGTCTCTCTCCATGCATCATGCAGGAGGAGCCGTATGAGGTGAGAATCTCAAGACGGTTTTGAAGCGGAGCTCATTCACGCTGAGTGAGCGACCCTGACGAATGTCGGCCCAATCCGAAGGAGAATATGCAGAAGCTTCATAAAATTACTACAAAGCTATGCGTTTGGAGATTGATCCTCATGATCGGAGTTACATACCCCATAATATAGGTTTGATTCATACTAGCAATGGAGAACATGCAAAGGCTTTGGAATACTATTTTCAAGCATTGGAACGGAATCCTTTTCCACCACAGGCTCTTAATAATATGGCTGTGATCCGTCATTACGTGCGATTACCCATACTATAGGATCCCTTGATTCGAAACCACTCGATGTAGGAGGCTTTCCACAAGCATACTCCCATAAGGAGTTCTCCTGAGCTGTGGAATTTGGTGTCCCCCGTAGTAACTCAGGTCCGGGGGAAGAACGGAAGCCTGTGAATCCCATGGATAATCGGGTGAATTGAGGGAGAAAGCACCGCAAAGATTCGTCATCGAAAATCTGGGTCGATACGATGAGATTTGCTCACTCGGGGGGTTCTACAATCGATTCCTGTAATAGAATCGATTTGGAAAGGAATATCGAGCTATGGTGTAGTATCAAATCCCAAAGGAAACATTTCAGCGGATCTATTTTTAGAAGTAGGGGAATTAGTTCCGGGGGAGATTATTACCCTCCTCCACGAATTAGGAGTATGGAAAAGATTCTATCTCGCATCGATAGGATTGGAAACCATTCCCAGTAACTACTCTTGATTCTTCTCTAGACTAACGGGGGAGGGGGCCAAGTAAATCTCTCTCTTCTCTTGGATCAGATAGAGAATAAGCTACTGAGTAGTCATTCGAGCCGCATGAGGTAGGAAACTCTCAAGTCCGGTTCTGAGGGAGGATATCTCGAAGGGATCTATCCATCCCGACCGGGGGGAGCAGGCCATTCAACAGGGAGACCCGGAGGCTTCGGAATCTTGGTTTGATCAAGCCGCTGAGTGTCGGAAACAAGCAATAGCACTTCCTCCAAGCAATTATATCGAAGCACAAAATTGGTTGAGGATTACGAAACGTTCCAGGTGATGAGAGAGGGGGGTGACGCCGGGGTAGCAGTGATATGGGGACCAGACAATTGAAAGAAATTCCTTTACATTTTCTACCCCCCCCCCCCCCCTGGGATACCAGGAAGGAGAAGACTTCTCCTCCTACCGATTGCCATCTGGTAATATGTAACCCCCCCCTACTGAAACGTATAAGAATCTCTCTATACAAGGTCCATAAAGCACTAATAAGTTGTGTAATAATAAGATTAAATGCCTGCCTCGGATAACTCTTCTATTACAGCTGTTCCAGTTCCAAACTCAGGGAGAAGAATACCTTACATACGAATTCCATCTCTTAGAAGTTTCGTATCCCCCGCTGGTAGGTCGTTGCTATCCCCTGTCCGAAGAGAGGAGAATCTCGATGACTATTCGTTCACCGGAACCAGAAGTCAAGATTATGGTGGAAAAGGATCCCGTGAGAACTTCTTTCGAAAAATGGGCTCAACCTGGACATTTCTCGAGAACTTTAGCTAAGGGTCCCAGTAGTACCACTTGGATTTGGAATCTACATGCTGATGCTCATGATTCTGATAGTCACACAAATGATTCAGAAGATATATCCCGTAAAACATTCAGCGCCCATTTTGGTCAATTAGCTATTATTCTTATCTGGCTGAGTGGTATGTATTTTCACGGGGCTCGCTTCTCTAATTACGAGGCGTGGCTAAGTGATCCCACTCATGTTAAGCCTAGCGCCCAGGTAGTTTGGCCAATAGTTGGTCAAGAGATACTTAATGGAGATGTAGGTGGGGGATTCCAGGGAATACAGATAACGTCCGGATTTTTTCAAATATGGCGGTCTTCTGGAATAACTAGTGAGTTACAACTCTATTGCACCGCTATCGGTGCCTTAATCTTTGCAGGATTGATGTTCTTCGCTGGTTGGTTCCACTATCACAAGGCTGCTCCAAAATTGGCTTGGTTCCAGGACGTGGAATCCATGTTGAACCACCACCTAGCAGGCCTCTTGGGATTGGGTTCCTTGGCGTGGGCGGGACACCAGGTACACGTCTCGCTACCCATTAACCAACTATTAGACGCGGGAATCGATCCTAAGGAGATACCTCTTCCTCATGAATCCATTTTGAATCGTGACCTTTTGGCTCAGATGTATCCCAGTTTCGCAAAGGGATTAACTCCATTCTTTACCCTCGACTGGTTACAATACTCAGATTTCTTAACCTTCCGTGGGGGATTGAATCCAGCCACAGGGGGATTGTGGTTGACCGATACTGCGCATCACCATCTAGCTATTGCAGTTCTTTTCCTGATAGCTGGTCACATGTATCGAACCAATTGGGGTATCGGGCATAGTACGAAAGAGATTCTGGAAGCTCATAAAGGTCCCTTCACGGGTGAGGGTCACAAGGGTCTTTACGAGATCCTAACTACTTCATGGCATGCTCAATTAGCTATTAATCTTGCTATGTTGGGTTCCCTAACAATTGTAGTGGCCCATCATATGTATGCTATGCCTCCCTATCCATACCTAGCTACTGATTATGCTACGCAGCCATCCCTGTTTACGCATCACATGTGGATTGGTGGTTTCCTAGTGGTAGGCGCGGCGGCACACGCAGCTATTTTTATGGTGAGAGATTATGATCCGACTACTCAATACAACAACCTATTGGATCGTGTCATTCGGCATCGTGATGCAATAATTTCACATCTTAACCGGGTATGCATTTTTCTAGGTTTCCATAGTTTCGGATTGTATATTCATAACGATACTACGAGTGCGTTGGGACGTCCCCAAGATACGTTTTCAGATACTGCTATTTAATTACAACCCATATTTGCTCAGTGGGTCCAAAACATTCATGCTTCTGCTCCTGACTTAACGGCACCTAATGCAACAGCAGGTACCAGTTTGACCTGGGGGGGTGGAGACTTAGTAGCAGTAGGTGGTAAAGTTGCTTTGTCACCAATCCCATTAGGTACTGCCGATTTTTTGGTGCATCACATCCATGCCTTTACGATTCATGTTACTGTATTAATATCACCAAAAGGTGTCCCGTTTGCGAGGAGCTCCCGCCTAATACCCGACAAAGCGAATCTTGGTTTTCGTTTCCCTCGTGATGGCCCCGGTAGAGGAGGTACCTGCCAGGTATCTGCTTGGGATCATGTCTTCTCAGGTTTGTTCTGGATGTATAATTCCATCTCAGTAGTTATATTTCATTTCAGTTGGAAGATGCAATCTGACGTACGGGGTAGTATAAGTGACCAGGGAGTAGTGAGCCATATCACTGGAGGAAACTTCGCGCAGAGTTCAACAACCATTAATGGATGGCTCCGTGATTTCCTATGGGCACAGGCTTCCCAAGTCATTCAATCGTATGGTTCTTCATTATCCGCATATGGTCTTTTATTCTCGGGTGCTCATTTTGTTTGGGCTTTTAGTCTGACGTTCCTGTTCAGTGGCCGTGGATATCGGCAAGAACTCATCGAATCTACTGTTCGGGCCCATAATAAATTGAAAGTTGCTCCTGCTATCCAGCCCAGGGCTCTGAGTATTGTACAGGGACGTGCCGTAGGGGTGGCTCATTACCTTCTGGGTGGAATCGCCACAACATGGGCATTCTTCCTAGCGAGAATCATTGCAGTAGGATAATGGCTAGGAGGATTCGAAAAGCATTACGGCATCAAGATTTCCAAAGTTCAGCCAGGGTCTATCCCAAGACCCAACTACTCGTCGTATCTGGTTCGGTATAGCCACTGCGCATGACTTCGAGAGTCATGACAATATTACCGAGGAACGTCTCTACCAGAAAATATTTGCTTCCCATTCTGGTCAATTAGCTATAATTCTTCTCTGGACTTCTGGGAATCTATTCCATGTAGCTTGGCAGGGTAACTTCGAGGCATGGGTGCAAAACCCATTACAGGTAAGACCAATCGCTCATGCCATTCGGGATCCTCATTTTGGTCAACCAGCCGTCGAGGCTTATACCCGAGGGGGAGCTCCGGGTCCGGTTAATATTGCTTATCCTGGTGTTTATCAGTGGCGGTACACTATCGGTTTACGCGACAATCAAGATCTATATACCGGAGCTATCTCCTTACTAGCTGTTTCCGCCTTGTTCCTGGTAGCGGGTTGGTTGCATCTACAACCCAAATGGAAACCGGGTATTTCTTGGTTCAAAAATGCTGAATCTCGTCTCAATCATCACTTATCAGGACTCTTCGGAATAAGCTCTCTAGCTTGGACAGGCCACCTGATTCACGTCGCTATTCCTGAATCTAGAGGCGAACATGTGAGATGGGGTAATTTACTAACTGCACTACCACACCCCCAAGGTTTGGGACCATTCTTTTCGGGTCAATGGAGTGTTTATGCACAAAGTCCCGACTCCGCTAATCACTCGTTCAATAGTGCTCAGGGAGCAGGAACTGCCATTTCAACCTTTCCGGGGGGATTTCATCCACAAACTCAGAGTTTGTGGTTAACTGATATCGCTCATCATCATCTGGCAATTGCGGTTGTGTTTATCATTGCCGGCCACATGTACAGGACTAACTACGGCATCGGACATAGTATAAAAGAGATTCTGGAAGCTCATATTCCTCCAGGAGGCAGGTTGGGACGTGGACATAGGGGACTCTACGACACAATCAATAACTCCCTACATTTCCAATTAGGACTCGCTTTAGCAGCTGCTTTAGGAGTCATTACTTCCCTAGTGGCACAACATATGTATTCCTTACCCGCTTATGCTTTTATAGCACAGGATTATACGACCCAGGCCGCGCTATACACCCATCACCAGTACATCGCTGGTTTTATTATGACAGGGGCGTTCGCCCACGGAGCCATATTCTTTATACGGGATTATGATCCGGAACAAAATAAGGATAACGTGTTGGCAAGGATGTTGGAGCATAAAGAAGCAATAATAGCCCATTTGAGTCGGGCTAGTTTATTCCTAGGGTTCCATACTTTGGGTCTCTATGTCCATAACGACGTCACGTTAGCCTTTGGAACCCCAGAGAAGCAAATTCTTATTGAACCTGTATTTGCTCAACGGATACAATCCGCTCACGGTAAATCTTTGTATGGTTTCGACGTACTTCTCTCCTCGACAGACAGTCCAGCATTCAATGCTGGTCAGAGCTTGTGGCTACCCGGTTGGTTAGACGCCATTAATAATAATAGCAACTCATTATTCCTAACCATTGGACCCGGGGATTTCTTAGTTCATCATGCTATTGCTCCAGGTCCACATACAACTACACCGATTCTAGTGAAGGGTGCATTAGATGCGCGCGGCTCCAAGCTGATGCCGGATAAGAAAGAATTTGGTTATAGTTTTCCTTGCGACGGTCCAGGTAGAGGTGGTACCTGTGACATCTCGGCCTGGGATGCATTTTATCTGGCAGTTTTCCGGATGTCGAATACAATTGGATGGGTCACCTTTTACTGGCACCGGAAGCATATTACCCTGTGGCAGGGAAATGTAGCTCAATTCAATGAATCCTCTACTTACTTGATGGGATGGTTGAGGGATTATCTACGGCTGAATTCTTCACAACTCATTAACGGTTACAATCCTTTCGGTATGAACAGTTTATCCGTCTGGGCATGGATGTTTTCGTTTGGACATCTCGTTCGGGCTACTGGATTCACGTTTCCCATCTCCTGGCGCGGTTATTGGCAAGAACTTATTGAAACTCTGGCTCGGGCTCATGAACGCACACCTTTGGCCAATCTGATTCGCTGGAAAGACAAACCAGTCGCTCTTTCTATCGTTCAAGCACGATTAGTGGGACTAGCCCACTTCTCCGTAGGTTATATATTTACCTATGCAGCTTTCTCAATAGCATCCACATCGGGTAAATTTGGGTAGCTCTGTGTTTCGCCTCAATAAAAGCTAAAAGCATGTATCGCATTGGGCTTACCTTTGGCATTCGAGCCAGTGGTAAGCCCAACTTATCCACGATTAAAATCTGTCTCTGATGGATAGATAGCACGGATGGGTGGCAAATCATAGCACTTCAATTGGACTCTATCCCAAATTCCATCCATTCTATAATAACATTCCAATATCGCCGACTAGGAAATTACGGCAAAGAGGAGTCTCATTGAGAAAGAGAAGAAGAAACAAAAACTGGTGAGGAAATATTATCTCATACGTCAATCCCTGAAACAGAGAATGAGGGGGGGTTTATCAATACAAGAAAAATTAGAGGTTTCTGAGGCGTTCCAATCTCCACCACGTAACAGTGCACCCACCCGTCTTCGTAACCGATGCTCCCTAACCGGACGCCCCAGATCCAATTATCGAGACTTTGGTTCATCCAGACACGTACCACGCGAAATGGCACACGCTTGTTTGCTGCCTGGAGTAATAAAATCGAGTTGGTAGATAAATATTGGTTTTCCCACACGAATTGTTGGAGAATCGATCTCCATAAATTCACAAGATTCCCTCGTGTTCAATGTAATTATTTGAAGACTGTATAATAATTACAGCGAGGGAATCAACCACGCGGGGTAGAGCAGCTTGGTAGCTCGCAAGGCTCATAACCTTGAGGTCACGGGTTCGAATCCCGTCTCCGCAAACGAAAATTAACTTGGTGATAGGGTGATAAAGCAATAGGTGATAGGGGGATAAAGCAATAGTCCACCCTGTTCCCGTATTTTTATTCCAACTATTTGACCACGTACCGGCGGGTATTCATCCACAACATAAACCGGATAATCCCAAATTTTCCCCCCTCATTCTCCTTTTTCTCCTTCCCAGGTGAATCTCCCGATTCTCTATCGGGATCCATTCAATCGGGTAAGTAGGGGGTGGAAAGGAGGACTCAACCATTTCCGCTAGTTCCAGAGACCTTACCCCACCTAGTTTTAGTATCAGCAGTTTTTAATCCCCCCCCCCTGGTAAGATTGAGAGAATAGTGACAGGATAATGATTTGAGAAACGGGAAACAGAATAGTTCTGTTTCCGACATACTGTGTTTCATACACCTCATCAATGTCATCATCGGTAAGCCCTTTTAACTCAGTGGTAGAGTACCGCCATGGTAAGGCGTAAGTCATCGGTTCAAATCCGATAAAGGGCTCGTGAGATTTCACTCGACTTGTCTCTTTCTCTCGGCACAGACACTCGTAATCCTTCCTTACATTGTAGAGTACCACATATGTTTCTACCAATTCAGAAAATTAGTGATCACGTCGAAATGATCCTTCGCCCGAATAGGCGACGAATATGACGAGGCCCCCCCCCCCCCCCAGATGCCTATCGAATCAGATTATCCTGATTATCCACTTTCACTGCTCGGGGGACTCCCGGTAAGATTCGCAACAAATATCCACATATATCTATCTATATAGCGGGATCCATATGTGGGTGGGGAAATCAACGAAGAATCAGCGAATCGCTACGTAATAAAGCTGTTCGGAATGTTCCCCCCCGTCTTGAATCTCAGAATTATTGCTACCCGTAATATAAGAAATTTAGGTAGATGTAATTCATGATGTGGAAGATCATTCAGTTACCCCTGATACAGGAATCCAATGAGAATTCTGACTATCGATACATCTCTCCGCAGGGGGAGATATTCCAATGAATTCTCGTATGAAAAGATTTCAGCTAACTCCCAGCTACGGGTTTCTCTCGTATCATTCCGATCCATCTCCCGCTTCTTAACCAGGAGGTAAGACGGACTATATGGTTCTCATTTAATCTATCGAGACGGGAGTTTGTTTCTCTCGTCCGACATCAAGGAAAAGTGGCCTCCCCCCACCCCCCCCCACCCACCCGCCATTAATCACCCGAATGATTCGGGAGCGAAAAGCTTCCGAATGGTATTGAGTATTGGTAGAATAAATATCAGGAAGTGTCTCTTCCATCGTGAAATAGACGAGTAAAGTGAAGATACGGATCATAAATATCTGTATGTACGCGTGTCCTACTCAATTCACCAAATAGATAGATTGCTGAAAATTGGTGCTTCTCCCACTCCTTCCTGTACTTCTCCAGTGGGCAGGACATGCGGGAGGAAACACCAGCACCACATAAAGAGATCCAATAGATGCCGTTGATTGTTCAATTGGAAGGAATCTAGCTGGGATAAAGTTCCGGATCAGGATTCATCGACGTAGCGAACGGGTTGATGGAGTCTCGGAAGAAGAGAAAGGGTTACCCACTTTCTGAAGAATCACGAAATCAATTTCGTTGTATCGGTACTCTATCCATATCCATCCGCTTGGGGGAACGAGACGGAGTAGAAAAGTACCCTCGACGGGACCTAGGAATATTGTTACCATGCCAGAGAGATTCCGACAAATTCTTATTCAGAAGGGGCAGTGATATGGTAGTTTCATTTCCTACACCACGACCCTATCATGTCATGAAATAGAAGGGCACCCAAAATGGTTGGAAGAGTTGAATAGGAGAATAACTATGACCATCGCCATTGGAAAATCCTCCAAGGAATCGAAAGATTTGTTTGATAGTATGGACGATTGGCTACGAAGGGATCGTTTCGTATTTGTAGGTTGGTCCGGTCTATTACTTTTCCCCACCGCTTATTTCTCCCTAGGCGGTTGGTTCACCGGCACAACCTTCGTCACCTCGTGGTATACTCATGGATTAGCTAGTTCCTACTTGGAAGGTTGCAATTTTCTGACTGCCGCAGTTTCCACCCCTGCAAATAGTCTCGCTCATTCCTTGCTTCTACTGTGGGGTCCGGAAGCACAGGGAGACTTCACCCGTTGGTGCCAATTAGGGGGTCTATGGACCTTTGTTGCTCTTCACGGTTCCTTCGCTTTGATAGGTTTCATGTTACGTCAATTCGAACTTGCTAGGTCCGTACAATTACGTCCCCATAATGCAATAGCGTTCTCTGCTCCCATTGCTGTTTCTGTTTCTGTATTCCTAATCTACCCGTTAGGGCAATCCGGTTGGTTTTTTGCACCCAGCTTCGGTGTAGCAGCTATCTCTCGATTCATTCTCTTTTTCCAGGGTTTTCACAACTGGACGTTGAACCCGTTTCATATGATGGGAGTCGCCGGAGTCCTTGGTGCTGCTCTTTCGTGTGCCATTCATGGCGCCACGGTGGAAAACACCTTATTTGAAGACGGTGATGGCGCAAATACATTCCGTGCTTTTAACCCAACTCAATCCGAAGAGACCTATTCAATGGTTACCGCTAATCGTTTCTGGTCCCAAATATTCGGTGTCGCTTTCTCCAACAAACGTTGGTTGCATTTCTTTATGTTATTCGTGCCAGTAACTGGATTATGGATGAGTGCTATCGGAGTAGTTGGTCTCGCTTTGAATTCGCGTGCTTATGACTTCGTTTCCCAAGAAATTCGTGCGGCGGAAGATCCTGAGTTTGAAACTTTCTACACAAAGAACATTCTGTCGAATGAGGGTATTCGTGCCTGGATGGCAGCTCAGGATCAGCCTCATGAAAACCTTGTATTCCCCGAGGAGGTCTTACCCCGTGGAAACGCTCTTTAACGAAACTCTGTCTCTGGGTGGTCGCGATCAGGAAACCACAGGTTTCGCTTGGTGGGCCGGTAACGCTCGACTGATCAATCTGTCTGGTAAATTACTCGGTGCCCATGTAGCTCATGCTGGCTTGATCGTGTTTCGGGCTGGAGCCATGAATTTGTTTGAAGTGGCTCACTTCGTTCCGGAGAAGCCTATGTATGAACAGGGGTTAATTCTACTTCCCCACCTAGCTACCCTAGGTTGGGGAGTGGGTCCCGGTGGGGAAGTCGTCGATACCTTTCCCTATTTTGTTTCTGGAGTCCTTCATTTGATATCTTCCGCGGTTCTAGGGTTCGGGGGTATTTATCACGCTCTCATTGGCCCCGAGACTTCAGAAGAGTCCTTCCCATTTTTCGGCTATATATGGAAGGACAAAAATAAGATGACTACTATATTGGGTATTCATCTAATCTTGTTAGGAGCCGGCGCCTTCCTCCTAGTATTCAAAGCGTTATATTTCGGAGGCTTGTATGACACATGGGCCCCGGGAGGTGGGGATGTACGGAAGATTACGAATCTCACTTTAAGCCCGAGTGTCATATTTGGTTACTTACTCAAATCCCCCTTTGGTGGAGAGGGTTGGATTGTAAGTGTCGATAACCTAGAAGATATTATTGGGGGACATGTCTGGCTGGGATCCATCTGTATCTCCGGGGGGATCTGGCACATATTGACCAAACCATTTGCTTGGGCCCGTCGCGCTTTTGTGTGGTCCGGAGAGGCTTACCCGTCCTATAGCTTAGGAGCACTTGCTATTTTTGGTTTTACTGCTTGTTGTTTCGTTCGGTTCAATAACACGGCATATCCTAGTGAATTCTATGGTCCTACCGGTCCAGAGGCTTCTCAAGCTCAAGCTTTTACTTTTCTTGTCAGGGACCAGCGTCTCGGCGCCAACATAGGTTCCGCTCAAGGACCTACTGGTTTGGGTAAATACCTGATGCGTTCCCCCACGGGAGAAATCATATTTGGAGGCGAAACAATGCGTTTCTGGGACCTTCGTGCTCCTTGGTTGGAGCCACTGAGAGGCCCCAACGGTTTGGATTTGAGTAAGTTGAAAAGAGATATACAACCCTGGCAGGAGCGACGCTCCGCGGAGTATATGACTCATGCACCTCTGGGTTCCTTAAATTCCGTAGGTGGAGTAGCTACTGAGATAAATGCCGTGAACTATGTATCTCCCCGAAGTTGGTTGGCTACTTCCCATTTCGTTCTAGGATTTTTCTTTTTTGTGGGTCATTTATGGCATGCGGGAAGAGCCCGTGCGGCGGCAGCCGGGTTTGAGAAGGGAATTGACCGTGATACCGAACCCGTTCTTTCCATGACACCATTAAATTAGGACAAATTGCTGAGATATTAATGGAAAGTTATTACTTGGTAGTATTAGTACCTACCATACCAGACAAATTTCCATTTTCTACTGGTGGTTCTTTGCGGAACCGGGACACAGCTCATACATAAACTAACCCCCCAGTGGGGTTAGTTCGATACGTCGGTATATACCCAGCAGTAACCTTTACCTCGCGGATGAGGGAAGGGCGAGGTGTAACTCACTGTTCATTTCTATAGGGTTCCGGGAAACCACAAGTTTCGGTAGCATTTGCACTTATGTCTACAAATCACCCCCCTGGAGGGGGTGATTTGGCGATGACGACTCATCTCCGTAAGCTAATTTGAAGCTAATTTGAATCCTCACCAGTTGTATCTGGTGGAACGTACCCATCCCGCAAATGGGTGGGTAATTGACCTTTGATCATCCCGATAAGTCAATCGATAGAACTGGTATTTTAAATACCTCTAGTTAACATCAGATCTCTCATATTTGTTTGTTTCCTATCCCTCGAACCCTGATAGGGAAAGTATTGACACGGGACCTGGGCCTGGAGATGCGGCGCATGAACCGGGGCGGAGGAGGAATACCCCCAGACTGCTTCAGAAGATTCCTCTCATCTATCATTATTAAGAATAGGCTCCCCTCGGGGACATTGGCATTTTTTGGGAAATACTAGGTGGTTCTTTTAGACCACCGATAGACCACTAATACCCCCTCCCGTCGGGTCCGGTACTGAATCAATTGAGGAGAGAGAGGGATTCGAACCCTCGATAGCGTTTCAGCACTATGCCAGTTTTCAAGACTGGAGCCATAAACCACTCGACCACCTCTCCTAGAAAGCTCTTCTCCAATTCTTCGGAGATCTTGTCGATCTTGATACACATGTATTGTATCGAGATTCACCCCTATTACGAAAGATATGAGATGATGGTTTCGTATGATTTACTATGAAATCAATATAGGGATCATTCCAAATAATCAAATTCTTACTCCTACTTGATGGATTATCAAGAGATTCGAAAGAGACATTGGATTCCGGGGTACTGAACTAGAAGGATTCTTGTTCCGTCCAAAATCCTCGGTCTCGGTATGGTGTAAGTCCCACCGGATGGGGATCAGATGGTACAAATCCTCTACTTCTGATACGTCGAGAGTCCTAACTACGACTATTGCTTTCCAATTGGCTTTATTCACATTAATCGCCATTTCATTCCTACTAGTAATTGGTGTACCTGTCGTGCTTGCTTCCCCCAATGGTTGGTCAAGCAACAAAAATGTCGTCTTTTCAGGGGCTTCCTTATGGATCGGATTAGTTTTCCTAGTGGGTATACTTAATTCCTTCATATCCCAGAGATTCAATGTATCGGTAATTCTGGCCCCCTCCTCACGATTCATAATGGCGAGTGGGGAGAGAGAATCAATAATAATTACGGTCTACGGAATCGACACTTCCTCCTCGGGGGGGGGGGGGCTCTCCGTCCACGAGGGAAAATCCCGAGACGAGGTGGATGGATTAGGTGTGTTGACTAGAGGAGTTACCACATATATAGTTATTCAATATAGAACGGGGTGGCATATCACGCGGATATAGTTGAATGGTAAAATATCTCCTTGCCAAGGAGAGGACGCGGGTTCGATTCCCGCTATCCGCCGACCCGACTTTCTTGCCCCGCTTCCACCCCCGGCAGTAGCCCCCGGGATAGTTCAGACCGGTGGAGAGAATATTTTTGAGCTTCAGGAGTGAGATATTCCCAATTGAGGAAGTCATAACCGAGTGATTTAGAGGCGTAGATTTCCAATCTGGGTTTTCCCTCGAGGGGAAACAGAACATTGAATGAACCAAAAGCAATGGAGAAGCCTATATACTTACTGATGCTGCTGGTAATTACCAATTATTATTGGGATACATAAGTTCATCGGTGAAAGAAATAATCGTCCATGGAAATATGGATTGGGTGAAGCTTTTCAACTGCCTCACTTCACTTCGGAGAATTGCAAGGTTTAAGTCTCAGCGTTACCTCTATGCCGTGTTCGACTTCCTACACATCTAGGAAGCAGTCGACCTAGAGGTTGTGGGAGATGCCACATGCGGTTCCGCATATAGGTATGCATCGAGCGGGATTTTGCGATAAGGATTCGGAGAGGTATTCCAATTCCCCATCCATTGGATGTTGTATTCGGGGGGGATTCGGGAGAATCAGATTGACGATTTATAGATAATCTCTTATTATCTGAAGAGTGATTGGGCCCCCATCGTCTAGAGGCCTAGGACACCTCTCTTTCAAGGAGGCGACGGGGATTCGAATTCCCCTGGGGGTACTTATACTCATCTCGCAGAAGCACTACGGACGTTATGGCTTCTCTTGCCCTCGTACCTTCTCAGGGTGGCGGGAGGGGCCCAGATTGAAAACATCAATAAACTCCTTTCATTTACACTTCCGAGACCGATTCTGTTTTCAAGTACTTCCAAGCCCGGTCTAAATCTATGGGTCGATGCCCGAGTGGCTAATGGGGACGGACTGTAAATCCGCTGGCAACGCCTACGCTGGTTCGAATCCAGCTCGACCCAGAAACCGCGGAGTTACTTCATTATAATTTGTATATCTCGACTGAGTTATTTGAAATGACTCAATAAAATGTAGCGGGATTGACGGGTCTCGAACCCGCAACTTCCGCCTTGACAGGGCGGTGCTCTAACCGATTGAACTACAATCCCAGCAATTAATTAAAGTCTATGTACTGGGTGCTTAGGAGTCAATGCTCTATCTCCCCATCCACGGTGAATCCGACAAACCATTTTTACTCGAATCCCGTTTCGGATATACAGATGCAGGAGATATTAACCCCGAAAGCCCCAATTGTCTTGATTCTTCGAGGAGACGAGACATCCGCCTCGCGCCAGTTCCACATGCCCGCGCTTACTATGGATATTCACTACGAGTATTCAAATGAGCTTATTTGCGGGGCTAATCTCTAGCCACGTCAACCCATAGGCGAGAGAGGGAAGGGGAGGAGGGGAAATTATTCCAGTCATTGATTTTTCCATCCATAGATTCCCACCCACAGTGCTTCTAGATTCGTTTGCTGCCACAGAAAGATGCGGTGACTAACCCCTCTTCTCTGTCTCAGTAAGAATATAAAAAAGGGGGGGGCAAGTTCTTGCCGAAGAAGCGTAAACAATCGACTACTCTTAAAATTTTCTTTCGTGATATACTATGTAATTGATATCAGAGATTTGACCAGACCGAGTTAATTTTTTTCTATCCCGATTATCAGATCCACTCTAGTAGAGTTGGATGACTCACAATATCACGATAAAGTTCAGGAGTCTCTCCTAATGGGGTCACTCAAGTTACTCCTCAAATCAATTTGAACCACTAATATGGAAGTAAATATCCTCGCATTCATAGCTACTGCACTCTTTATTCCAATACCTACAGCTTTTCTACCTATTCCTTACATTCAAACGGCTGCTCAGAACAATTAATCCGAGAACCTGGTCTATTGTTTCGCCGCGGATGGTAGTAAGTAGATAAGGGAAGGTTGAATATACGTCCCGGGGTAGGGGATGAAATAGGATGCTACTCCGCGTGAAGTAGCAACTCGGTTGCCAGTAAACTACTAATTTTTACTCCCCCAATTTGAATTCCACAGTCCCATCCCAATTAAAATCTGGATAGATAGATGATCTACATAGATAGACCCATCTATCTATCGATCGGGAGGTCCATCTCACTCATCCTTTTTATTATGATTTCCATGGAACCAGGTCCCGGTGCAATAGTCGGAATCGGGCTAGTAGTGATAGGTGTATTCCTGTATGTCTCCGCAAAGAGGGAACCTAATGTATCTAGAGGTGTGGTCCCAAATGTACCCGTGCAACATCTCTGCGATTTTCAGCATATCTCTACCCGGGGGATGTGAAACTTGAACTGGTGTCGGTAGTAATGAATCCCAATAGGAATCAATCCATGACTAAACTGATTCAATATGTTTCTCCATACTTCGAAAACTAGGGGGGGGGAGGGGATTGGCGGGTTCCAATATCTCTCTCCCCTGTGATATCTTTGGTTCTAGCCTCCCCCCTCTGGAGGGGAGATCTATATGTACATATGGATTTATGGGTAACCAATGGAGTCAGACATGAGTCTAAAGATCCTATTTTTACGGAACGGGGTGGATGGGTGCATAAAGAACAAACCGGATTGAAATTTGAAACGTGGAGAGATTTTTCTATCTATCCATTGATTCGGATATATCAAGATTATCTATCTATTTCCCGATTCAATCCGGTGAAAGAGGATCCGGGAAGTTCGACAGAAGAAACTGACGTGGATGAGAAGTGAGAGATAACACCTCGCTCCAACTACTGGTCCTGCTTAAGCCACAACGAAATGAAAAAATCACCCATGGTTTTTTGGGGGGGGGGGGGCGCATTACCCAATCCATAGATTCCCAACCTATCCCGATACTACGACTTTTTCCTTTCCTCCATTGGATTATTATGCGGAGGAATTCTTATCTTTCAAGGTTGGCGCTTAGATCCGATTCTACTATTATCTGAAATACTTTTAAGTGGAACTGCAATATTTCCTATTGCTGAAAATTTATATCTACGTAGAGAAGAGATCGAGGCATTTGATGAATCTAACCAGCGGATATCCAATAGGGGTCGTTTGGAAACTACCTGGTTGACTCCCCCTCCCGGGAGAGAAGATTCCTACAGAGAGTTGAGATTGGGGGGGGGGGGTGAATTCTCCCATAAATGGAAGGGAATTAGTTATACCATATGTGTTTCCTACGAAGAAGCAAGAGATTCTAGAGGGGGTCGAATCGTTGGGCCCCACCCCAACGATTCACATCTCCCGGATTCTACTATACTAGGAGGAGTAGTGTAAAATTACTCACTGCGATCCACTTCTTCCCCGAACCACAGGTGAAAGAGAGAATGTAGGAGTCACCATCGGAGCAGCCCAAGCAATACTAACCATATCCGTGGTCGTAATTCCTATCCCTTCAATTCAATTCTATTGAATTCCTTTTCCTCCAACTACTGGGTGCTTATATGGATGAACCCGAATCGAAGTCAGTAACATATCGTACATGGGAATCAATTTCTGTTTCATATGATACCCGAGTGGGAGGAGGTAATAAGAGTGCGGATCCGTCCACCAATATATTTTATAATGTTACCAAGTCCCAATCCCCGAGGGGTTGTCAATCCATATAATTTACTCCTCGATTCCTGATACACTAAGATCAGGATTGCCTATCCGTGGCATATCCGGATACATCTAGCGTGATAGGCCATAATATACTATGGAGCATCTCGATTTGTGTCCGGGTCTGGCGCGGTAGTCAATCCCGAAATCGTCGAAATTATTGATACTGGCACAACAAGGCGACACCCAGATTCGAACTGGGGGATGAAGGATTTGCAGTCCTTTGTCTTACCACTTGACTATATCGCCCTTCTTTCACCTGCATCGAGGCACATGATTGATAGATGGGGGACTCGATATTAAGTATACCACTGAATGGGAATATTAGCAAGCTGCTCATTTTTCTGTATCGGATTGAGCTCGTAAGTAT
The DNA here is from genome assembly GCF_047967505.1 of Dipteris shenzhenensis. Taxonomy (NCBI): domain Eukaryota; kingdom Viridiplantae; phylum Streptophyta; class Polypodiopsida; order Gleicheniales; family Dipteridaceae; genus Dipteris; species Dipteris shenzhenensis. Next base: position 18,848 of record NW_028239551.1, on the reverse strand, counting down.
GTCGGATACTAGAAACCTTTTCTCCCCATCCAATCAATTTGATGGGTTAGGAAACCTTGCTGCCCACCCCCCCCACTTCCACACACATCCTTTTTATACTATGCATCCCCAGGCAGCCAACACCAATTTTTCCCTAGATTGCTCCACTATCCTCTGACTTACTCGGATCCCTACTGCCCACCCCCTGGTCTTGTTTTCCCTCCTAACACTCTTGGAAATATCTAACGGATCCTTCACGCTCCCCACCCCCCAGAAATGGTTCGCATAGATACCGGGTTCTACTTCGAAAAGTTTTTCCCTTCCTTGTCAATTTCACCCTCCCCACATTGATATTGACACTCCGTGGCAACAGCAGGTAGATATTATTAGGTCGTCCACCTTTAGGGATAGATTCTCGAATCTCAATAGTTCTTCTGATCCACCTCGGGTTGGGGGGGGGAGGGGTAAACCAACGATTTGACACAATGGATTGATTTTCAGTAGTATGTGAAGTGATATTCCCCGTATCAATGTTTACCGGATTGCTGTTCCACGAATCGATACTTCACGGCGCAAAAACTGGTTCTTCGCGGTAGTTGCTTCGCAGCGAGAATCGCAACAACTGCGCCAATTGTATCAATTATGCTGACGTTAATGCCTCCAGCGTCTTCTGGAGATCCAGCGAAGTGAATCTGTCTAACTAGGCACCTAGAATCTTTGTGATTTCGTGTCGAGAATCCCCATTCTCGTTGTGTCTCACCTTACCCCCACTCACCATATCGGTGGAATGACGGAATCGAGCCGATGGTTGATAAGTGGATGATAAAGATTTTTTGGGTGCAGGGAAGTCTTCCATCAGATCATTTTGAAATCCATTTATAGTTTGTTTGACACCTCCAATACCTCAAGAACCGCTGATGATGGTGGTATCTCCTTGGCCAACTCGGGAACAGTCTTCATCGGGAGAATCTACCAAATTCAATCCCTCACCCGGGAGAAAGAGAGGGGAGGGGGGATGCGAGGGAGAAGGAATCACTAAATGAATTGATGAATAGGTATAGGAGGGTTTCGCACGAGGATAAGATTTCAGTACAACATCAATAGGAGATAGGGAGATGTTCGTATTGCCAGAACTTGGATGAATTCAATTTGAGGGATTCAACTGCTTTGTTCATGAAAGATCATTTGAAGAACCTGATGATTTCCCAGAGATTGAAGATACGGATAAGGAAGTCGAATTCTAATCAATTAGTGAATAGTATCGATTGTCGGAACCTCCGATTGGGAGGAGAGAGGCTACATATCAATGTATCACATATTCATCCGATCCATATGTACCAGCTTAATTGATTCGGAAGAGAAGCGGAATAGTAGAAGAACAGGATGTGTTTCTCGGATCTATTCCCTCGATGACCTCCCAAGGAACATTTATAATCAATGGAATTGCTAGAGTTTTGATTAACTAGATATTGAGGAGTCTTGGTGTTTACCACAACCGCGAGTTGGACCACAGGGGATTTTTCACATATACCAGCATGATCATTTCGGATTGGGGAGGAAGATTCAAACCAGAAATAGATAGAAAGAGTAGGATATGGATTCGTATCAGCAGGAAACGAAAGATATCCATTTTGGTTCTACTTCTAGCTATGGGACTGAGTACGGAGGATATCCCGCGGAATGTACGTTATCCTAAGATTTTTCTGAATCTACTCAGAGAATCGAGAGAAACTATCGAATCTTCGGAAGATGCTATGCTAGAACTTTACAAACATCTATACTCTCCGGGAGTCGATGTGGTGTCTTCAGAATCCATATTCCAGGAATTGCAGAAGAGATTTTTCCAACAAAGGTGCGAATTGGGACGAATTGGTTGACGAAATTCAAACATCAAACCTAATCTCGATGTACCTGAAACGGAACATTTCCCACTACCCCAAGATCTATTAGCTGTCGCAGATTATTTGATAGAGATAAGCTATGGGATGGGTAACCTCGATGATATAGACCACCCGGGAAATCGACGCGTTCGGTCTGTAGCGGATCTATTACAGGAACAATTAAAATTAGCCCTGAATCGTCCGGAGAATTCGATCCGATAAAATATCCATAGAGCCGTCAGGCGTAGACGTCCATTAACTCTCGGGGGATTGGTGACTTCCGCACCACTCACAACAACTTTCAACGAATTTTTTGGCTCACATCCTTTGTCGCAATTTTCGGACCAGACCAATCCACTAGCAGAAACAGTTCATAAACGAAGATCAAGTTCTCTAGGTCCCGGGGGATTGACGCGGCGAACTGCCACTTTTCAAGCTCGGGATATCCATTTCAGTCATTACGGACGTATATGTCCCATCGAGACATCTGAGGGTATGAATGCTGGTCCTATCTCATCCCTAGCTATTTTTGCAAAGGTTAGCAATTCCGGATCCTTACGAAGTCCCTTTTATGAAGTATCCAAATCATCTATGGAAGGACAATTAGTAGATCTATCACCCGTCGGGGATGATTATCGAATAGGAACTGGAAATCTGTTAATAGCAGATTGGAGGACCGGGGAGAAGGAGCTTATATCGGTTCGGTATCGAGAGGAGTTCTTAACCGTTACGTGGGAGGAATTGGATTTACGAGGTATTCATCCCCTACAATATTTCCCCATTGGAGCTTCTCCTATTCCCTCCGTCGAGCATAATGATGCAAACTGCGCTTCGACGGGTTCTAATATGCAACGCCAAGCGGTTCCACTTTTCAGACCTGAGAGGTGCATTGTAGGAACTGGGTCAGAAGGTTAAGTAGCCCTAGATTCGGGAAGTGTAGCTGTATCCGAACAAGAAGGATGAATTTAATATACCGATGGTAATGAGATTACTTTATCCTCCAGGAATGGAGATACTATAACTAAATTGAGGATATATGAACGTCCCAATAATAATACTCGTAGACATCAGAAGCCTACAGTTATTCAAGGAGAACTTCTGAAAAGTGGAGAAGTTGTGGCGGATGGAGCAGCAACCGTTGGAGGAGAACTAGCTTTGGGTAGAAATATACTAGTAGCTTATATGCCACGGGAGGGATACAATTTTGAAGATGCAGTACCGATTAGTGAACGTTTGCTATATGAAGATGTTTTTACATCCTTTCATATCAAGAGACACGAAGTTGAGGTTCGTGCGACGAATCAGGGTCCTGAGATAATTACGAAGGAAATACCCCAATTAGACAGTTATGACCTTCGTCACTTGAAGGATAATGGGCTTGTAGCATCAGGATCTTGGGTAGAAACAGGAGATGTTCTAGTGGGCAAATTGACGCCTCGAGAGGGGGGGGATTCATTACGTGCCCCAGAAGGAAAATCATTACAAGCGATTTTTGGTATCCAAGCAGTCAACACAAAAGAGAGTTGTCCGAAAGTCCCTATTGGTGGAAGAGGTCGAGTCACTGATGCCATGTGGGTCTATCCTGAGGATAATCCCATGAATAATTCGGAGATGATACATATATATATTTTGTAGAAACGTAAGATACAAGTAGGTGATAAAGTAGCTGGCAGACACGGTAACAAGGGTATTATATCAAAGATCTTACCTAGGCAGGATATGCCTTATTTACAGGATGGTACGCCAGTAGATATGATACCAAGTCCCTTAGGAGTACCTCCGCGAATGAATGTAGGATAGATTTTTGAATGTTTGCTTGGGTTGGCAGGGGAATTTCCGAAGATGCATCACAGAATAACACCTTTTGATGAAAGACATGAACCAGAAGCTTCTAGAAAACTGGTATTTTCGGAACCATTTAAGGCAAGTACAGAAACATCCAATCCGTGGTTATTCGAACCTGATCATCCCGGAAAGAGTAGATTAATTGATGGACGAACGGGTGATACTTCTGAACAATCGGTTACAATTGGGAAAGCTCATATGATGAAATTGATTCATCAGGTTGATGATAAGATTCACGCATGATCCAGTGGGCCCCATGCACTTGTTACACAACAACCTTTTAGAGGGAAATCCAGACGAGGGGGACAATGAGTGGGAGAAACGGAAGTTTGGGCTTTGGAAGGTTTTGGTGTATCTTATATATTGCAAGAAATGCTTACTATTAAATCCGATCATATTTAAGCTCGTTATGAAGTACCTAATGCCACCGTGACTGGGAAACCCGTACCCAAGCCCGATACTGCTCCAGAATCTTTTCGATTGCTAGTTCGAGAATCATGATCTATGGGTTTCAATCTGGATCATAAATTGATACTTGAGGGGGATTCGAGAAGGGAAAGTAGAAATGTTTAATCGAGATATTTTCAATAAAAACAAACAGAATATTATTATCCCATGATTCATCAACAAAATTACCAACAACTCCGAATTGAATTGGCCTCTCCCGAACAGATTCGTAGTTGGGCTGAAAGAGAATTACCTAATGGAGAAATTGTTGGGTAAGTTACTCAACCTCATACGTTGCATTATAAAACCCATAAACCAGAGAGGGATGGTTTGTTCCGCGAAAGAATATCTGGGCCTATAGAGAGTGGAGTTCGTGCCCGTGGAACTTACCGATCCGTTGATAATGAAGAAGGAGATTCTAATTTTTGTAAGCATCGCGGAGTGGAATTTACTGACTCCCGGGTTCGGAGGTACCGAATGGGATACATCAAATTGGCATGTCCAGTAATTCATGTGTGGTTTTTGAAACGAATCCCCAGTTACGTTGCGAATCTCCTTACCAAACCTCTTAAAGAGTTAGAAAGCCCGGTATATTGCGATGTGTGACTTGGTTATACGTTCCAATTACCACAGAATGATCACAATCTGTCATCCCATCCGGTAGCGGTGGGATGCCTCCCATTTCGACATATCTTCCGTGGGGAGTATCATGTGGCTCGGAAAGGAGTATCGGAAAGATCTATAGATACTAAGGGAGGTTACTCCTCCAAGGTCAATTCCTATTAATTCATCGACTAGACTTCGTAATATAAATCACTACTTCTAGAATCAATCCAGATCTTTATCGGCGAGATCCTCCACCCGAGCCCCTTTCCAGATGAAAGATTATTCTATGAGGAGATATGGTTGCGGAAACTTATTCATCGCAGATACGTTTTCAATGACGTGACAACCATCGGAGTAGAGTGGGAACCTGGGGAGGAGTAATAACTGGATTATGAACAAGAGAAACCCCCCTTGTCCCTAATCAGAACCAATATTTCTGTGGGATAAGTATGTATACATGCAACAAGGGGGGGATGAGACTACTCAGTAAAAGGATTTCATCAATTTTTGACTTGAGTAACGAATAGCTATTCGATTCCCAATAAGTTTGGTTATCACGTCCCAATGCCACCGCGACCTCATATCTCGATATAGCTATTTGAGCCGGATGAGAGAAAACCCCGACGTCCGGTTCTGGGGGGGGGGGGGGGGGGGGGTTCCCACCCGACCTATCCCGATCTTTTCCTTGCTAGGCCTGTAGCTGAAAAACCTACTCCATTGTGATCGCGAGGCTTGTTCAACTATGAAGATTGCTCGTGGAGAGACATTTCTACCATCTCTTTTTCTACTCTAAACTTCGAGTCTTTCCAGGGGAGGGAAGTGGCTACTGGAGGGGATGCTATTAAGAAATGATTAGCTAGCTTGGATTCGCAGAGTGTTATGGATTGTGCGTATCCGGAGTGGCAAATATTGGCGAAGCAGGGATCCACCGGGAATGAGTGGGAGGATCGAACGATTCAAAGGAGAAAGGATCTTTTAGTCAGACGGATGAGACTGGCTAAGAATTTCCTTGGAACAAACATAAAACCAGAATGGATGGTTCTGGACTTACTACCGGTTCTTCCACCTGGATCGCGACCAATAATCGAACTCTATGAGGGTGAGTCAATTACTTCTGATTTCAATGAACTTCATAGGAAGATAATTCACCGGAATAATACCCCTATCGATTTTCTACTGGGAAGTGAATTCACACCGGACGGATCGATTGTGTGTCAAAAGAGACTTATTCAAGAAGCTGTAGATGCCTCCATTGATAACGGTATACGTGGGCAACCAATGAGAGACATTAATAACAGGCCTTACAAATCTTTCTCTGAGGTTATTGAGGGGAAGGAAGGATGACTCCGCGAGAATTCGCTTGGAAAGCGGGTTGATTATCTGGGTCGTTTCGTTACCGTGGTAGGTCCGTCTCCCTCGTTACATCAATGTGGATCACCCCGAGAACCGTCGATAGAGCCTTCCCAAGCCTTCGTAATTCGTAATTCAATTGGACGACGCGTCGCTCGTAACCTGCGAGCTGCTAAGAATATGATTCGGAAGAAAGAATCAATTATACGGAAAGTTCTCCAGGAAGTTACGTAAGGTCATCCTGTATCGTTGAATCGAGCACCTACATTGCATAGATTGGGTATACAAGCGTTTCAACCTATTTTAATAGAAGGGCGTGCTATTCGTCTGCATCCATTGGTTCGCGGGGGGTTCAACGCAGATTCTGACGGAGATCAAATGGCCGTACATGTACCTTCATCTCTAGAAGCTCAGACTGAGGCTCGTTCTCCAACGTTTTCACATACAAATTTATTATCTCCTGCTACGGGGGATCCCGTATCTGTACCAAGTCAGGACATGCTTCTCGGGCTTTATGTGCCGATGACTGAGAATAAACAAGGGATTTATGGAAACAGACATTCTCTTGCCACGGACGGGGAACCCAGTTCGTCCTCCAAGATACCTTATTTCACTAGTTATGATGATGTACTCAGGGCCAAGTAATTGAGGCGAATCGATTTGTATAGTCTTTTATGGCTCCGATGGAAGACGGATCTACGTATGATTAGCTCTAGAAATCGCGAATTGCCCATTGAATTTCAATACGAATCCTCGGGAACTTCTTTCCAGTTTTACGACAATTATCAGATTAGGAGGGATGAAAAGGGTAACATACTTGGCATATATATCCTCACAAATGCTGGTCGTATTTCGTCTAATCAACAAGTGAAAGAGGCAATACAGGGTACTTCTCAGCATCAGACTCAATCGATACCAGCTATAGAAATACAGAAGAAAATCCCGAAATCAACTCGTTTTATGAACTGGAATAATGAAGAATGAGGGAGTTTTTGACGCATCTGACAGATATGATCAATAGTTTGGATTTGCCGGTCAATGATGGTCATAAGATAAAAAAGGTTGAGGTTCCTACAACGGTCGATCAAGCTGAGTCGCTTTACTACAATAAGATGATGGACAAAACCGCGATGAGACAACTCATCAGTAGGTTGACACTTCATTTCGGGATTACGCATACGACGAATATCCTGGATCAAATAAAGAGTTTGGGTTTCGAACAAGCTACAAAAGCATCTATTTCATCAGGCATCGATGATCCTTACGCAGTACCTATTAAAGGATGGCTTGTAGAAGATGCAGAGAAACAGGGTTCCGCCTCGGAGCAGTCTCATCGTTGCGGGGGTCTACATGCTGTAGAGAAATTACGTCACTTGATCGAGACGTGGTATGCGACAAGTGAGTGTCCGAAGAGAGAGATGAATCCAAATTTCAGGATGACTGATCCTCTGAATCCAGTCCATATGATGTCTTTTTCAGGAGCCTGAGGAAGTATATCCCAAGTCCACCAATTGCTCGGTATGAGAGGATTGATGTCGGATCCACGAGGACAGGTAATTGATCTACCTATCCGTAGCAATCTGCGCGAGGGTTTATCTCTGACAGAATATATCATTTCCCGTTATGGTGCTCGCAAAGGAGTGGTGGATACTGCGGTACGAACATCAGATGCTGGATATCTCACACGTAGGCTTGTCGAAGTAGTTCAACATATTGTTGTGCGTGAAAGAGATCGTGGGACTATCAGGGGCATTGCTGTGAATCTTATTGGGGGGGAAGAGGGATCCACACGAACGATACCACAACAGAGACTAGTTGGACGTGTGTTAGCAGGCAATGTATATCTAGATATGAGACGTATTGCTATGCGTAATCAGGATATTGATAATGAACCCGCCAGTAACTCAGTAGTAGCGACTGAACCGATACATGTAAGATCTCCCCCGACACGTAAAAGCATTTTCTGGATTTGTCAATTGTGTTACGGCTGGGGTCTCGCCCACCACGACTTGGTGGAATTGGGAGAAGCTGTAGGTATTATTGCGGGCTAACCAATCGGAGAACCAGGAACCCAATTAACATCAAGAACTTCTCATACTGGTGGAGTATTTACGGGTGATATCGCAGAACATGTATGAATCCCGTTCAATGGAATCATCAATTCCGATGAGAAGTCATTATATCCCACACGTACGCGACACGGACAGCCCGCTTGGATGTGTCAAAATGAATTACCTATCTCTATTAGAAGTTAAAATGATACACACAATCCTGTGATTCCAGCACAAAGTCTACTTGTGATTCAAAATAATCAATATGTTGAATCGAAACGAATCACTGCGGAAGTCTGAGCCAAGGAGTTTCCTCTCAAGGAACGGATTAAGAGAAAGATCTATCCAAATTTAGAGGGGGAAACCTATTGGAATGGGGTCGTGTATCACTCGCCCGAAGATATACATAGTAATATTCATGTCGTGCGCAATAGCGGTCATGTACGGGTCCTTTCAGGAACCTCTAGTGATTCCAATGGGAATTCCTTTTATGAAGATCAAGATAGAATTGATACCAGATCCCATTCCAACGAGAGTAAACGCGAGCTTCGGGAGGTAAATTGGGAGAATATTAGTGTCATTAACTCTGGATGTTATCAGGAATGGATATGGGAGTCCGGAATCAATGTCGATTTTGAATCTATCAAAAGTGAATTGAATTCGTCGAGATTTGTTTCAACTCCTTCCATGGGTCGAGGTGGGGGAACAGAGGTGGTTCCTCTATCACCGGAACAGGAGGGTCGGTACAGGAAATTATCTTACGCAAATTCCGAGTTCCGTATACTCAATAACGTGATTTTGGATCGGAATGAAATTATTGCTATTTGCGAAGACTCGAAGTATCGAACCAACGTTTCGGGAGTTGTAAGATATGGTACTGCAGAAGTAGAACCCATTGATGAAGGAGAATTGGTTTCTGGCAGTGAAACAGCAAGTTCTAGATCGCGGTATAAAGTCACCAAAGGAGGTAACTCTTCCTTGATCCCTGAAGAAGTGTATACTATTTGCGAGCCTTCCTCATCCATTTTGGTGAAGAACAACAGTGTTGTCGAGGAGGGCACACAAATAACTTCTAATATTATTAGTCAGATGGGTGGGTTGGTTCGCATAGAAAAGATACCCAATAGTATCAAAATAAGAATCTTACCCGGATATATCTATTATCCGAAAAAGAAAACTAATATATCTAAACAGGCTGATACTTTGATTCCACCAGGGCATCTGATTCTCGGTGAATTCAAATCTGATAATTGGGTTTATCCCCAACCAGTTGCATCGGCTAGAAGAAGGAAGCCCTCTGTCTCAATAAGAACAGTTGTAGAATACAATGTACCTGGTGATTCTCCAATACGAATGCCTGAAATACCAAAGACAGAGAAAGACTTGGGAATTCAAGTCTTTACCTATATCTTTTACAGAGACGGCGAAGTAGTAGAAATAAGTGACAACACAGATATCCAATTGGTTCAAACTTGTTTAGTGGCTGATTGGCAAGAATCCCCCCCTCCCCCGGAAGGGTCGTATCTGTCTCTCACCAATATTAAGATAAGTGACAGTCTTAGCACCTTCCTCCAGGTTAACCCAATGGGACTTTCCAATCCGTTTTTGTCCCCTGAGACAAGAGCTGGGGAAGCTCCTCCACAACTGGCGCTCGGTGGGAAGCTATCCCCCATCAATTTGAATTCACGCGATGAGAATAAAAATAAAGAATTTGTCGGATATCGAGGTACTATTCATGTAGTACCCCAACAAGGTGCATCCTTCTTAATCCTATCACCATCCAATCTTTTTCGTAACCCCCTGCCCCCCGACCCAGACGGAGGGGTATATGGAAGGGGGGGTGCATATTCCGATAATTCTGGATCGGGGGGTATGACTGTCTTTCGTAACAACATAGATTCAAAAGATCCCCACTCGGATTCTGATGCTGGATCTATTTGGAGAGGTACCGCAGGACCAAAAGGAGTATTGACAGATTTTGGAGAATTTTATCCTACTACTGGTGGAAGGGGAAACAAAAAGTTGGGCCTTTTAGGTGATTCACAAAATAGCCCCTACTCTTTGTTGTTTTCCTACTCCGTATCAAGCAACAAAGTCTCTTTTGCCGAGGATCCCTTTGTCGATGAGTCAACAGATGCATCGGGACGTAGGTATTGGTATTCAATAGATGAAAATGAATCGATATTTGAATACTCCCCAGATTTATTGGTGGGAGGATGCTTCCCCAGATTGATCTTCCCCCCATCATATTTCCCCGGAGCAAGAATTCTGCCTATTAATCTCGGACTTCTGGTCAGTGAAAACGCATGCATTTACGGGGGTGATATCTGCCTCCAATCCGGCCAAATCATAGCTATTCACCGAGAATACTCACCAATCAGAACAGCCAAGCCTCTCCTAGCAACTGAGGGGGCGACTATTCATAAGAATTACGGAGATATCATTGGGAAGGGGGATACATTAATAACATTACTACACGATAGATCGAGGTCTGGGGATATTATTCAGGGTTTTCCAAAGGTTGAGCAGTTGTTGGAATCTCGTTCCACCGCTTTTACCTTAGCAAGAATCGAAGATATTTCTGATAGATGGAGGAGAACTATTACAAGATTAGTTGGTAATCCTTGGAGTCATTTCACGAGTGCCGGAATAGGTATGGAAGATTGTCAACTGGTTCCGATTGATCAAATTCAAAAGGTTCATGGATCCCAGGGGGTGTAAATATCCGATAGGCATATAGAAATCATCATTTGACAACTGACATCGAAAGTAGTAACGTTGGAAGATGGAATAACTAATGTTTTCTTACCCGGAGAGCTTATTGAATCATCATAAGCGTAACGAATGAATCGCGTCTTAAAAGAATCGAATTTCTACGAACCTGTTGTATTGGGAATGACAAAAGCATCTCTTAACACTACTAGTTTTATATCAGAGGCGAGTTTTCAAGAAACTACTCGGGTACTGGCTAGAGCCGCTATTCGGGGTCGAATCGATTGGTTGAAGGGACTGAAAGAAAATGTCATCCTTGGTGATCTCGTTCCCATTGGGACCGGCAGTCAGGAGGTTATTCGTCAACTAGATGTAGAGAGAAATACGGAATTTTATTTAGCTATTAGTGATTTTAACATCTTCAGTCGAGAGGCAAGGGATATTCCCCCTCATACTTATTACGGGAGGGAGCCGAGTTCCCACCATAGATTAATGATTCACGAAGGATTGAGACAACCCCTCCCCGGAGTCAATATTGGTGAATGAGATTCAGAATCATTTTGCGACGTAGCATCTCGGGTATGTCTCACTCAATAATCCCGACCAGTGAATCGTAATAATTACGTAACTTCCATAAAAATCAAATCAATCTGCGGCTTTTCGTAGTTCTTTTTTGGGGGGGTAAAATGCAACAGAAAAATTGGAATATCGATCCAGAAGGGATGATGGAGGCGGGGGTCCATTTCGGTCATCAAACCCAAAAGTGGAATCCCAAGATGTCACCTTATATATTTACGGAACGGAAAGGTGTTCACATTCCCGATCTAACTCAGACTGCTCGTCTCCTATCCGAAGCCTGTGATTCGGTATCCAATGCAGCGACGGAGGGAAAAGAATTCTCAATAGTAGGTACAAAATACCAAGTAGCTGATCTAATTGCATCGGCTGCGACGAAATCTCGATGTCACTACGTGAATGAAAAGTGGCTCGGTGGCATGTTAACGAATTGGTCCACTACAGAAACACGTCTTCAGAGATTTCAATATTTGCAGAATGAAGAAGATACGGGGGGGTTCGATCGACTCCCGAAAAAAGAGGCATCGATTCCGAAAAAACAATTACTTCGATTGAAGAAGTATCTAGGTGGAATTCAATATATGTCAAATTTACCCGATATTGCGATAATTACTGATCAACACGAATAATCCACTGCTATTAGAGAACGTATCACTTCAGGTATTCCTACAATCTGTGTCGTCGATACAGATTGCGATCCAGATCTCACAGATATTCCGATTCCAAGTAATGATGATGCGCGGTCCTCCATTCGACGGGTACTGGATAAATCAACACTGGCTATTTCTGAGGGTCGTTCGAACTCAAAGATATTGAACTTAATAGATAGTGAAATCAGTAACTATCCCAACTATTCGTGGTAGAATGAAACAGAGACTTACCCCAGAGACAGCAATATGCTGTGACTCTATTATGGGGACAACCCTGGGATTATGTAGTGATTAGGAATCCACTTGATTGTTCTGTGCAAATCATTCTTCCCCACGTTGATTCCTGATAAGGAGGTAATACGAATTCCGAACAATTGTCCATTCATGGGATTGATAATCTATATCAAGTATCGGGCGTGGAAGTGGGTCAACATCTCTATTGGCAAGTAGGAAATTTCCAAGTTCATGCACAAGTTCTTGTAACTTCCCGGGTAGTAATTGCTATATCATTGGGTTTATCTACCGCAGCTACTCGGGATTTGCAAACCATCCCGACTGGCAGTCAAAATTTCATTGAATATATTCTTGAATCTATTAGGGATCCGACTAGAACTCAGATGGGGGAAGAAGGGTATCGTCCCTGGGTTGCATTCATTGGAACTATGTTTCCATCCATTTCTGTTTCTAACCGGTCAGGTGCTCTGTTTCCTCGGCGAGTTATCCAATCACCTCATGGAGAGTTGGCTGCACCTACGAATGATATCAATACAACTGTTGCATTAGCTTTGCCTAATCAGTGGCATATTTCCACGCGGGTCTAAACAAGAGAGGTCTTAGTTACTTCGGTAAATACATCCAACCCACTCCAGTACTGCTACCTATTAATATTCCAGAAGATTTCACTAAACCTTCACCACCTAGTTTCCGACTCTTCGGAAATATATTAGCTGATGAGTTGGTAGTAGCTGTCCTCGTCTCTCTAGTACCCCTAATTGTTCCCGTACCTATGATGCTTCCAGGATCATTCACAAGTGCCATTCAAGCTTTGATTCTTGCGACTCCAGCTGCAGCTTATATAGGGGAATCCATGGAGGGTCATCATTAACCGAGTTTCGATTCCGACGAATCATCGGATTAGGATCGTGGTATTCGACAGGTACTCGGGCCACCTCTTGGAGTAGCAAAAACTGTTTCTGTGGTATAATAATATGATACCCCCCTCCTATTAGAGGGGGGGGGGGAAATCCTACTACTCCCATTTCCATTCAAAGGGATGGGGATGGAAATGACAATAGTGATTCCCACCATTCGACTCGAGCATTCCCTCCAGTCTGCAGGGGGGGACGAATCACAAGATGTTCCGCAATTCGTGGGAATCTTTGTCACCTCGGGAACCAATGATACCGATACTTACTAGTATCTCCTATCGTGTTACAACAAGGAGTTGAATCTCATCCGGGCCGTGGCTGGAATTCCTCATCATGAAGTACTATATTTTCATCCAATTGCTGCATTACGGGTAACGAGTGAGATTGGTGGATTCTCGTCGGGGGAATGGCTTTATTTCTCGCCCACCGGTATTGCTATTTCAATGCTTCGAATAGAAACAAGTGAATCGGAAGGAACATTTCAACCCATCAGCGGCTCTGAGTGAATTTTCACAGAATTATTCCAGTAGGCATTGATCTTTGCTAAGTCGGAATTGGTTGAATTAAATAAAAAAGAGGAGATTAATACGAACCCCTTGATTCCTGCTGCTTCTGTTATTGCTGCCGGATTAGCTGTAGGCCTCGCTTCTATTGGTCCCGGTGTTGGTCAAGGCACTGCCGCGGGTCAAGCAGTAGAAGGTATTGCGAGACAACCAGAGGCAGAGGGTAAAATTCGAGGCACTTCATTGTCAAGTTTAGCCTTCACGGAAGCTTTAACAATCTATGGACCAGTTGTAGCCCTAGCACCGTTATCTGCAAATCCTTTCGTTCGATCCACCCACAGTGAGGGGTACTTGGGGAGCCCTGTACCCCCTCCCCAATCGGACCCTTTCCAAATCGATTATCTGATTGGGAGATTATCTTATTCAGGGGGGGGGGTCTGACAGAAAATCCTCGATCAATCTATTTTATCGATTCCTTCTCGCGACTCTCCAAGTTATTTTGTGAATCCCCCCCCCCACATCAGTATGGAATGAACCAGTTGATTGCTCCGTTCCATTCCCACGTCAGTTCTATTTTTTATCTAGTGTGTAGGTATTCCCTCCGAATCCATGATTCTATTCCAGGTCAGATTGAAGGAATTATGTAGGATTTAGATAATCCCTTGGGAGGGGGAGGGAGCATGAGAAGTATAAGTGACATCGCCGTCTCTACGAGTCATTGGACTCCTGCCGCGGGTTTTGGTTCGAATACCAATATCTTGGAGACAAATCCGATTAATCTGATTCTAGTTTCGGGTGTACTATTTTATTTTGGAAAGGGAGTGTGTGCGAGTCGCATATCTGAATGAGATAACTGGATTCCTCCGGTTGCATTTGGAACAGGAGTAGATGCAAAATCCCGACGAATTACTTGCAAATGAGTGACATCATGTAAGAACCAGAGCATTTCGTGAAATCGGTAGAAACTTTATTGCTTTCACCGACTGATAGGGGAATATCATCAATACGGCTAAAGCTGAATCGCTTGAAGTCTAAGCAAGAATTCGGGTCCTCTTCCCCCTGCTGTGCAAAGATTCCAAAGCATGGTCGGAGATTTCTTCGATATACAACACTCATATCGGGAATAGCCCCACCTCTCTCATTTCTCGCGGGGGGAGGTAAAATCTACCGGTAGGAACCAAATTTTGTTCAATCTGCTGAATAGACAACCCATCTGGAATGAATATTATTCAGAGGAAACGACTTCGCTGGTAGGAGGAGTATCGTCCAGAAGAGCCCTCGATGATTTTCAAGTTTCAGCAATTTGATTTCCACCTGTGGACTACATTCATAGGGATGGCAGGTCCGTGAAGATATTGGATTTTCTTATCCTATCGAGAGGTACGGGCGGGAAAGCCGAATGAATCGAAAGATCCATGTTCGGTTTGGGAAGGGACCACAGATCTCTGGGAACCGGAGATATATAATCTACTTTCATTGACCAATCTACTGGAGAATTGTAAGGGAACAATCTTGAGTACTATTCGTGACGCGGAGGAACGTTATAAAGAGGCTACCGAAAAACTCAAGCAGGCTCGGACTCGTTTGCAACAAGCAAAGTGAAAGCGGATGAGATCCGCGTGAATGGACTCACGCAAATGGAGGGGGAGAAGCGGGATCTCGTTGATGCGGCTGATGAAGATCCAAAAAGATTGGAGGATAGTAAAAATTATACTATTCGTTTTGAAAAACAACGGGCAATTGAACAGGTTCGCCAGCAAGTCTCTCGCCTGCCTCAGAAGAGCTCCGGAGAGTCCGAATAGTCGTTTAGATGGCGAATTGCATTTGCGCATGATTGATTATCACATTGGCCTATTCCGGGCCATGGAAAACGCAGCTGATTAGCTTCCGTATTAGCTTCCGTAGGTCCCATTTCTCAAGAAGATAGTAAATAGATGCTAATGGTAATAAATATTCGACCCGGCGAAATTAGCAGTATTATTCGCAAACAAATTGAGGGATATGTTCCAGAAGTAGAGGTTGTCAATACCGGCACCGTACTCCAAGTCGGAGATGGGATCGCTCGCATTCATGGTCTTAACGAAGTAATGGCTGGTGAATTGGCAGAATCTGAAGACGGTACAGTAGGAATTGCTCTGAATCCGGAATCTGATAATGTCGGGGCTGTATCGATGGGTGATGGTTTGGCCATACAGGAAGGAGGTTCTGTAAAAGCAACGGGAAGGATTGCCCAAGTACCAGTTAGTGATTCCTTCTCAGGTCGTGTCGCAAATGCTTTAGCTTAACCCATTGATGGCAGAGGCCAAATTCCAGCTTCTGAATCTAGACCGATTGAATCCCCTGCTCCGGGGATTATTTCAAGGCGTTCCGTATATGAACCCTCACAAACGGGTCTTATTGCTATTGACTCTATGATCCCCATAGGACGCGGCCAGCGAGAGTTAATAATTGGAGACAGACAGACGGGTAAAACAGCAGTAGCTACAGATACAATTTTGAATCAGAAAGGTCAAAATGTTATATGTGTTTATGTAGCGATTGGTCAAAAAGCCTCCTCCGTAGCTCAGGTAGTGAATACTTCTCAGGATCGTGGCGCCATGGAATATACAATTGTGGTATCGGAGACTGCAAACTCTCCGGCTACTCTGCAATATCTCGCCCCCTATACAGGAGCAGCTCCGGCTGAATACTTCATGTATCGTAAACAACATACCCTGATTATCTATGATGATCTTTCTAAACAAGCTCAGGCTCATCGACAGATGTCTCTCCTACTGAGAAGACCACCCGGACGAGAAGCATATCCAGGAGATGTTTTTTATCTACATTCGCGTCTCTTGGAAAGAGCGGCTAAATCAAGTACCCAATTAGGTGAAGGTAGCATGACCGCTTTGCCCATCGTCGAGACCCAGGCCGGAGATGTCTCAGCCTACATCCCGACTAATGTCATTTCTATCACTGATGGACAGATATTTCTATCAGCGGATCTATTCAATGCTGGAATTCGACCGGCAATCAATGTGGGGATTTCCGTATCTAGAGTAGGATCCGCCGCTTAGATCAAAGCCATGAAACAAGTAGCTGGTAAATCAAAATTGGAATTAGCTCAATTTGCTGAATTAGAAGCTTTTGCCTAATTTGCTTCTGATCTCGATAAAGCTACTCAAAATCAGCTAGCAAGGGGTCAGCGGCTACGTGAGTTACTTAAACAATCTCAATCATCCCCACTATCGGTAGAAGAACAAGTAGCTACTATTCATACCGGAGTTAATGGATATTTGGATATATTGGACGTCGAGAAGGTGAAGAGATTCCTGGTTCAGTTACGTGAGTATATAACAACCAATAAACCCGGATCCGTCGAAATTATTCGTTCTACCAAGATGTTTACGGAACAAGCAGAGATGCTTTCAAAGGAAGCTATTAAAGAATATACGGAACTTTTCTTGCTTCGCGAGAAGTAAAAAATAACTTTCAGAACACGCAAAATATGTCTTGAGTAGGGGGTGGGAGGAAAGAAAAAGGATCAGAAGCCATTTGCAATTTGCAAACACCCATCAGTCGTATACACGGAATTACGTCCAATAGGATTCGAACCTATATTGGAGGTTTAGAAGACCTCTGTCCTATCCATTAGACGATGGACGCCCCCCCCCCCCGAGGGGGGGGGCAGGAACTATGCTATGGACAAACAAAAACAATAACTTCGGTTTGTTCAAGGTATGGCTGCGTAGCGGGAGCCAGAACCCAAGCCTAGATTAGCGGGAATCGGGAGATGGAGAAGGGTAACTTAAACCGGTTCAATTGGTGAGCGGGTAGCGGGAATCGAACCCGCATCAGTAGCTTGGAAGGCTAGGGGTTATAGTCGATGCTACTGAATGAGTTCATTATGGCATCTCTAATTCAGAACCGAACGTGAAGGTCTCCCTTCATTCGGCTCCTCTATGGAATGGATAGTAGAAGGAGGAGCTTGAGGGAGATGAATATCCCCAGATACAAGCATAGAGAGATTCTTTTTCACTCTTCGCTGCGTAAACAGAGAAATGGAAAGCATTGGAATCTCATTCCGAAGACTCATTGCGGATATCTCCTCCTTCTCGACCAGGGTTACATTGCTGGTGAGAAGGATCCATAGCATCTATGTCAGTTTCTTCCGTATCCGACGAGACGGGAACACACTTCCTAGATGATCCCTGTGGAAAAGCATATTACTCCCACGACTCGTGAAAATACTTTGTCGAATCGAAGGTCAGCCGATGTCTCTTCCGGTTACTTCGTTTCTTATTTCTATAGATGACAATCCTTAGGAGAATATTTTTTCTTTCACCGAGTTATAGAATTGTCCACGAAATGCTTGATAATCCTGGTAAATAAGGATCGATCTTTTCATAACTATTTGGCTCGGATTCATTACTGGATCAGAGATTCAGTGACGATGAGACAAATATTTCGGGTTGCTATCCATAGATTCTACACTAGTTGTTCCGGGACCTCTGGATCCTGGAAAAATTCCGCTTCATTATTCCGATATGCAACTGGTTCGACTTCGCAAACGTAGGAATATATAGGAATGACAGGAATAACGCTTTCTACACCGACACTCATTGTAGGAAAGTATGTGGACTTCCCTTAGAAATAAAGCTTTTCGATCGAGTGAGAAATCAATTTGAAAGATCCCTCAGCTACCTGGTTCGAAAATGAAGCGAATCACACTTTTACCACTAAACCATACCCGCCACGATTGGATTGTATCATATATAAGTCTTTCCTGTCTAAGGATGGGTTGTAGCCAAAAGTGTTAGTAAAAAGGAGCTCCCCCCCCCCCCCCCGTTTCAAATATCCATCTCCGGAATTCAGTGTTTAATGAGAAATTTTCTTGCTTCCGGAGATGGTACGACAGAATTACAAATTTCCCTTACGGGCTGCTGATAGAGCAATTACTAGTGGTCCTGATGCAACTACTAATGCCAGAACAGCAAGTTGTGCAATTAGTTCTAGATTCACCACCTACCTCCTCATCTTCAGAAATATCTAAATCAAAGCGGTCCCCTTTTCCTTTCGCAATTATCCCCCGCCTCCTCCCACTACTTCAATAGACACA